>NC_047660.1:54446720-54664220 GCF_011762505.2 Arvicanthis niloticus | reverse complement strand
TCTCTTAGCTATAGGATGGGAAGAGACAGTGTTGATTGAAAAAGAGTAGGGCTTAGACTCTGGGCCTCACTACCATCTGAGTAAATCTGGAAGCTCATATTACCTCCGGGAGCTTCAGTTGCCTTCTCTGTGAGGTGGAGGTGGTGGCTCTATATAGCACATGGACGCTGTAGTGGGCATGCCCAGTTCTTTATGTAAGCACCTGGCTCATGATAATACTTAGTAATGATAATTGCTGTTGTGTCCTGGTAGACTTATTCTGATAATTTGTTAGACTATATTGTATTTTAAGAGACATTTTTTTTGAACATGGTCTGTACTGGGTAGTGAATAAGAATTTGTTGATTGGGTTGAGCATGTAGTAGCTATATCAGGTTTTTTTTTTTCATTGACAGTATCACAAATGAGTTAAATGTGCTTATTAATCGCCAGATGGCAGGATTGTGGGATTTCTCTGAAGAGCATCAACTGGCATAATGTTGCTCAGAATTGGTTACAGTTGTACAAAGAACTGTCATTCTCAGACTAGAAGGACTCTGATTAGCTTAGAAGCTGTCAGAAGTCTAATAGGCAGTTCACAATCCTTGGAAATGTAAGCGAATAAAGAATGTAAGTTTTGGATCTTCCATTGATGACAAGCAGCATTCACTTATAGTTATTATTACTAGTTTTGATTTTTTTGAGACAGGGCATTCTTTAGAATCCTGCTGCCGGGCGGTGGTGGCGCACGCCTTTAATCCCAGCACTTGGGAGGTGGAGGCAGGCGGATTTCTGAGTTCGAGGCCAGCCTGGTCTTCAGAGTGAGTTCCAGGACAGCCAGGGCTATACAGAGAAACACTGTGTCGAAAAACAAAACAAAACAAAACAAAACAAAACAAAACAAAACAAAACAAACAAACAAACAAAACAAGAATCCTGCTGCCTTAGCATCCTGAGTGCTAGGACTATAGGTATGTATCTCCACTTATGGCCTATGCTGTTGATTGACACCTAATTTTTATGATCTTGGCAAGGTGACTGATAAAGGGAAAGGTAAATATGACTTGCTTTAAAATTAGAAAGAAAGAGAGAAAAAGAAGGGAAATCATATTCTGGAGTCAGAGAAACACATCAACAGCTAAGAATATTGTTTTCATTAATATACTCAGTGACAGTTTATTGTGTTTTAGGAACATTGACCTGAAGAAAACAGTGGTTCTAGGCTTCATGGAGCTTGCTATTGCTAGCTCAGTAGGATATTGTAGACTCATCTAAGCCATGTGATTATTTATAATGAGATATTATAGTAGCTTTCTATGATTGGACTTAGGCAAAAGGGCATAGTCTCCGCCCCAACCCCTCCACCAGGAGGTAGGTTACAGTTTAACCTTGCTGAGTCCTGCACCATGCTTATTAGCAGACAGCCACAACATTAGTCATGCAGTGCTGTTGCTAGGGGCCAGTGAGGTCACAGCACTCAGACAAGTACCTGACTGGAAAGTTTCCCTGGAGACACATGAAGCAGGTATTCTGACCAGATCAATATTCAGGACTAGGTTGGGTCCCACCCAAGAGCATGGCTCCCAAGGGAGCAGGCTAGGAGTCTGGCTTCTCCTTATGAGTTGCCCTCCCAGAAAAGAGGCGTCTGCATCTAGTTTTGGTGATTGATCTATGTTTAATGCCGTACATTTTCTCAGTGAAAAATTATTTCTAGTATTTGCTATCAAATGCTGGTCAGAAAAAGAGATAGCTGGGAGCATGCAAAACCTGCTTTCAGAGCAGAAATCTTAACTCTTTTTTTTTTTTTGGTCAGGAACGTTTTTGGCTGATAGAACCAGTGGACCCTTCCTAAAAATGCATAAAGGAGACCAGATTTGTGCTGAAGTATAGTTATCAGAAATGTTTTTAGAAATGTGTAATAGTAGTGATATGCACTTAATACTGTGCTAACCAGCCAGATCGAATGTTAAAGATAATTACTTAGACTTTGAAATTGTGTTGGGTGTATATGTTTGGTTTTTTTGTTTTGGTTTTCGAGACAGGGTTTCTCTGTGTAGTCCTGGCTGTCCTGGAACTCACTCTGTATACCAGGCTGGCCTTGAACTCAGAAATACACCTGCCTCTGTCTCCCAAGTGCTGGGATCAAAGGCATGCGCCACGACTGCCCAGCGTGTTGGGTGTATATGATATTTAAAGATATTTGCAACAGGGCTGAGAGATGTTTCAGTTGTTGGAAGTATGTACTGCTCTTGCACAGGGCCTGAATTCAGTTCCTAGTACCCATCCGTGTCAGGCAGATTCACATCCCTGTGACTGCAGGTCTCAGGGATCAGATGTCCTCTTCTGCTTCTGCAGGTGCGTTTGCATTTGTGGACCCCCAAAACAAACAAACAAATATTTGCAACAATTAGAATGTGATAGAAAAGCAGGTGATAAGAGTCACAGGCTCTGCTTAAACTACAGTTCATTGCTACATTAGTAATTGAAGGGTGCATCTGTTTCTATGATAAGGTCTTGAGAAGTGGCACTTGTAACTCTGCTCATAGAGCTTCTCCAGTCTCTATGGTTAAGAATTCCTGTTCTAACTTCTTACTTCTCTGTTCCTGGGTAGAAAATTCTTCCTGCAGTGTTGAATGCCATTGCCAACTGGAGATGGAGATTCTCGACCAGTGTTTCCTCTGAGTTGTTATTGCACCTGATTTTAGGATCTAAAACTTGTTTGTTTGTTTGTTTTTTGCCAAGTTGTGCCTTTCCTTCTGGGATTGTAAGTGAACCCTGTGATAAAGTGTTCACTGGTTCGCCTGCTCATCTGTTTACACTGTGAACAGTGGGTATTGTTACAGAGAATACACCAGCTTTCTCACGCCCTGTGAATGAATGTGTGGACTTCGTCATAGTTTTACCTGCTGATGGTGTTATGTCTGAAAATAAACTGAATGTTTTTTCCCCTCCACCCCCCACACACAAAAAAAGAATTCCTGCTCTAGAGTTGGCCTCCTTGGTTGGAATTTTGGATCACATGCCAGCCATTATCTCTGGGTTGATCAAATGGATGACTGTTTTTTATATTTATATGCAAAATAATGTATATTTTATATGTGATGAGGGTGCTGTGCTTAGGGTTCAGAGGTCAGAGTCTTTAGGATATAGAGGACAGCATGGCCTTGGGGTAGGAGGAGAAAAGAGGGAGGATGAGCCCCGTGTGAACAGTGCAAAGTCAGGAGCCTGGTTGGCCACAAGGATGCCCCTGTATTGACTTTTCTAATCTCCTTTATTATTTGTCTTTTGCAGATGAGAAACAGGCACAGAAAGATTAAGTAACTTGCTCAAAGTCAAAACTATGCCTGTCTGGCTCTGTGATTCCAGACTACTCACTCAGCACAAGAGCACCCTGATGACACGGTGGAGGACAGTTAGTAGTATGCAACTGTAGATAGGATATCAGGTCAGAGGCTGCTAACATGAGACTGGCCAGATATGGAAAGGCTCTCTGAATGTCAAGCTTTAAGAATAGGTGAAGGATTTTCCAGCCCAGAAATCTATACATTTCAGTTTTCAACTTAGACAAAATTTATGTAACAGTTAAAGTCTGGTGTTTCTGAGCTAGTGTTTATGCTTACACCACCATAGTCACCTGATTAGATGGGGACTCTGGTGCATTTCCTAAATGTGCAGTCTTCCGGTGACTCAGTCATGGTCATAAGATGCTTGTACAACATGAAGCAAAGGAGCCTTTTGAGATCTGGTTTATTTTCTGGCCTTGTATATGAGAATGCATGCGAATGTAAGGTGGGAGGGGCTCTGTGAGGGCAGGGGTGCACTAACTTGCAGACAACATCCCCGGCTGCCTTGCATTGACTTTACCCCCACTCCTATGTAAATGCAGCATACCCTGACTTCCCTGTCTAGGAAAAGAGGCTCCTGGCCTCACAGTGAGCTGATAGTGACTGACAGGTTAGGTTAGTATGGCCAACTCTAACTAGACATTTTGGGGAATATTTCCCAACCTCCTTTCACAGTTGTGGAATATGACAGGTGAGAGTCTAAGCTGAGTAGGCATAAAAGTAACCTGAACTTCGGTAGCCTCTGTAGGTAAGTGATTGGGGTCTAAAGCTTTGCACACCATATGCTTACGTGAATCTTAATGCTTACAGCCAGTCTTAGTAAAACATACTTAACACAGTTTTCATGATGGGTTTGGTTAGCTAGTTCCTGGTCTCAAGTACTGATTGGTTGAGATCAGATTCAGCATTGGCCCTTGTGACATTATGGGCATTCATGAATTGCACAAAAAATGTCTTAGAAGCCCATGCTAACCTTATTCTATTCCCTAACCCACACTGTGTGAAATGCCCTTATCTCAGATTATGGTAGGATTTATGATCAGAATGTTTGGCTGGCTTTTTTTCATCTGCTGTAAGGCAGTGATGGTTTTCAGGTTGGTAAAGAGCAAATATTGTTCACTCTCATGGTCTCTCAAAGATGTTATGTTGTGCCAGAAAGTGTTCATGAACCAAAAGACCACAAGGAGCCATTTCTGATGTAATTGCATTAAGGTCTCTTTATTATAAGTTCGGGCTTGGGCTCTCCTCTAATCCAACCTTGACACAGCAGGACAGGAAGGTGGAGCAGCCTTGAACCCTCAGTTGGACAAGGTTTTATAGGAAATGGGATCAAGTGAGGGGTGTCCAGCCTGGCAAGCATCTAATAGAATGACTACCATGAACAATCATAAACAGTCTGAAAGTACGTCTAAAACCATCAGACTAATCTTTGATTGACTGTTGTTAGGAAGTAGCTAGGGAGTAATTTTGTTGTAAGGGCCAAGGACAAGTCATGGAGTCCTTTTTGGTACTTAGGTGTAGCTTGGGTTTATCTGTAGGACAGATTTTTTAGGCTTTTTTTCTTTTAAGATGGAGGCTGGTCCCAAGATGGAGTAGGTTTGGCTTCTCAGTTCCTTTCTGCATTCCCATGTTTTACTTCCCTATTTGAAAATTTCCTTTCATCTTACAGACCAATAGTGGGATTCAACAGTGGGTTAAAAAAAAAAGATTTATTTATTTTATATATGTGAGTACACTATCACTGTCTTCAGACACACCAGAAGAGGGCATCAGATTCCATTACAGAGGGTTGTGAGCCAGTATGTGGTTGCTGGGAATTGAACTCAGGACCTCTGGAAGAGCAGCCAGTGCTCTTAACTGCGGATCTATCTCTTCAGCCCTCAACAGTGGCTTTTTTAAAAAACAAAACAAAACAAAACAAAACAAAACAAAACACCACCCTGGGCTGGAGAGATGGCTCAGTGGTTAAGAGCACTGATTGCTTTGCCAGAGGTTCTGAGTTCAATTCCCAGCAACCACATAGTGGCTCACAACCATCCGTAATGTGATTCAATGCTCTCTTCTAGTATGTGTCTAAAGACACCTGCAGTGTATTCATCTAAATAATAATAATAAAAAAACATGTATTTATTTTTATTTTATGTGTATGAATGTTTTGCCTACATTTATTGTAAGATCCACTCTGTGTATTCCTGGCACTTGAGGTTAGAAGAGGGTGTTGAAGTGAGAATTTCTGGTTTCTTTGGAGACTCAGTTGTGTCATGTGATTTTTTTTTTTTTTTTTCTGGAAACTGTCTTATAAGAGGATGTTTTGCTGAGAACAGACATGTGTTTTTGTGGATGCTGCCTGGAAAAAAGGCATGCGATGTTTTGCTAGAGCAGATGCTTGAGAGAACATGTGATGTTTGGAAAGGGTATAAATATAACACAACAGACAGTGGACGATGCCGTGTGGCATTGGTTCACCTTGCCTTCTTTGCTGATCTGTATGTTGTGACTTTGTGAAGAGAGGCATATCAGGGAACATCAGGTGGTGGTCCAGTGGATTCTTGCTGCTTCCTTGGACTTGGGCCAATTGACAGAGCCTCAAGGTTTCTTCTGGATCGAACTGCTGTTGCTGATTTCTGAATGGTGTTTGTGAGTGGATCTAGCTAAGGCTGCTGATTTGTGTGAACTGAACTACTGATATCCTGACAACAAAGATTGGAACGCCCCAGGGAACTATTTCTAAACAGGTCCACATCCTCCTTTGCCCTATTGAACTTTCCTTACCACTACCTCTGGTGAGTGGTGGACTAGAGGGAGATTGGAACATTTGAGTACACTTACTGGATTAGGTTTTGAAAAATATAAACCTACAGGGTGCCCCTGGAACTGGAGTAGTTGTAAAGCTGCCATGTGGGTGCTGGGCACCAAACCCAAATCCTCAGCAAGAGCTGGCAGTGCTCTTAACCACTGAGCCATCTGACCAGTTCCTTAACAGTAGTTGCTTAGTAGCTTCTGTTTAATTTTATTTATTTTGATACAGTCTCATGTAGACCAGGATACCTCTACCTCCTAGCAGAGACTAGCTTTAAGGTCCTCCTGCCTTCATCTCCCAAATGCTGAGATTATAGGTCACAATCACCATGCTTAGCTCCTAGTCTCTGATTTCAATAAACATTCATCAAATACCTCAGACTTGGCAAGCTTTGGGCTGGTGGTTGCCAAGTGTATCAGCTGAAGGGGCTGATGTGGCAAGTCTGGCAGCAGGATCACCTGTAGTTAGTTGCTGCATGTAGTCACATTGTAAAGGATTAGGGAGCTCTGCAGAATGTGGATTTTCTTTTCTTTTTAAAGATTTATTTTTATGTGTTTGTGTGCATTTACACACATGTGTGTAGGTACTTGTGGACGACAGAGGAAGGCACTGGATCCTCTTGGAACTAGAGTTACATGATTAAGTGTGAACCGCCATGTAGGTGCTGGGAACCAAACTGGAGCCCTGTACATAAGCAGCAAAGACTTTTAACCATTGAGCTATCATTTCAGCCCCTAATTAGACAATTTTAAAAAGATTTATTTGGCTGGCAGTGGTGGTGCACTCCTTTAATCTCAGCACTTGGGAGGCAGAGGCAGGCAGATTTCTGAGTTCAAGGCCAGCCTGGTCTACAGAGTGAGTTCCAGGACAGCCAGGACTAAAAAAAAAAAGGTTTATTTGTGTGTGTATGTGTGTATGTGCATATGCCGGTGACCATTGAGGTCAGAAGGGTGGAATTGGCTCCATTGCAGCTGGGGTTTTAAGTGTTTGTGAGAGGCCAGACATTGGTACTGGGATCCATATTTTTTCATAGATCAGTTAGCATTCTTAACTGCTGAGCCATCTCTCTAGTCTCCTTGTTACTGGAGCCCAGAAAGGTTAAGGTAGTTGCCCTAGGTGACATAGCAAGAGGTAGATAGGATTCAGACCCAGGCTTTTAAAGTCTGAAGCCCAGTCTTGCCCTTTGTGACTACCCTGTGTCACATTACATACTGATGAAGTTTTGGGAGAAGTGGCTTTGGTTGTGCTTTCCAAGTGGGTTTACTGTTCAATTCCTTGTCCCTGCTGAATGAATGGACAATAGTAAGTATTGGGCTTGGAACTACTGTGCTCTTGATGTAGGGAGCAGGTGGACTGCTTTGAGTGCTTACACAGGTTATCTAGGCAGCAATTCTCCTTGGAGAGTTACTTATCAGTGTTGTGTTTGTCAGGGTTATTTCATTGCTCTGTGCACTGGAGGTTCTTAAGGCCATCATGGAAGAGTGGACGTAGGTTGGTAAACAGGACAAAGAAGGAGGAAGGACTGTGCTCCCTCAATAAGATTGAACTAGTAGCTGTAGAAACCTCAGCTCTGTGCCTCATGCATGCATGTCTCCACATCTTTCTGTTGAGCCTGCTTTCTTTTGCTGCACACTCTATTTAAAGATGAGAAAAACCAGTAAGGGGGAAAAAAATCCAAAATCCAAACCAGGTCATTTTAAATGAGCACTTTCGTCTCCACTTTCCTAAACTACATTGTCTTTAATTTGTCTTCTCACATCTTGTGGCATGGCTAGAGGACCGGATGGTAAGAGGAAGTGGGGTGTTGGGAAAGGACTGACATCAAATGTTAAAGTGGAAAGAACATAGTTTCAAGTGGTACTCCTGGGTCTGAATCCCAACATTGTTGATGAATGAATTATTGACTCTTTGATCTTTCTGCCTTAGCACCGTGAGACAGCTCAAGGCCTACTTTGTAGGTTATAAGAAGTAAAAATTTGCAGGCATTTGACATGTAGCAGTGGCAAAAAGAGCTCTTATGTATAAATACGTGTATGCATGCATCTGCTGGGAATCAAACTCAGGCTGTCTACATGCTAGGCAGGTGTTATACCACTGACCTAGATCACCAGCTTGGGTTCTGTTACTCCTCCTCCTTCCTCTTTCTGCTCCTCCTTTTTTCTTTTCTTTTCTTCTTCTTCTTCTTTTTTTCTTTCTCTAAGACAGGGTTTCTCTGTGTATTCCTGGCTGTCCTGGAACTCACTCTGTAGACCAGGCCTCAAATGTAGAGATCTGCCTGCCTTTGCTTCATGAGTGTTGGGATTGAAGGCGTGCATTACCACTACCTGGAAGTTTCTATTATTCTTAATAAATTTTAAAAAAAATAGAGACCTAGACTAAGTTAAACAGTGCTTCAGGTACATCTTTCTTTGTCACTGCTGTGAAAGAAAATGGTAGCAGGCCAGCCTGATGTAACCCTAGATGTTGTGGTTGTGACCACCATCATGCTAACTAGGTGACCCTGGTACTCACTGCAAATCTTGTTTGATAAAGAGTAATTAAGAGAATCAGTTGAGCATTCACGGCCAGCTGCCTATTCCCAGTCCATTTCTTGAATCAAGTATCAACTTGATATATTAATAGCTTTTCTTTTTTGAGAAATTCAGGTATGTTGTGTGCCTTCAGCCATCTAAATGTAACTTAGCATAGAAGTCCCTGCTTCTGCCATGACATGAAGAGACACTTCTGTCTTGATGCTGCCAAAGATGTGCTCTATGATAAACTGTGCTGGGCAAGCTTGGTTTTGTCTGCCTCTTTCTTTGGTCTCTTGGCATTGTCTGCTTTTGGAGATAAGTTCTTACACACTATCATATTCTGAAATAGGAGTACTGATTAGGGAGTTTTCTGTTTGTTTGCACATAATATCGTCATATGAAGATGAATGCTTTAAAGCAGTTTTCCAGCTCCTATATTCAGTGGAATATATGCTGGGTACAATTTAGTTTACATTTTAAAAACTTTATTTCTATTTGATGTATATGGGTGTTTTGTCTGCATGTTTGTGTATCAAGTATATGCAGGGCTCACTGAGGCCAGAAGAGGGCGTTGAAGCCCCTAAAATTGGATTTATAGACAGTTATGAGTGATCATATAGATGCTGGGAATCAAACTCAGCTCCTAGAAGAGCAGCCAGTTCTTAACCATTGAGTCTCTTAACCATTGAGTCATCTCTCTGGCTTCACAATTACATTTTGAAATAAGAGTTCACAGGATTGGAGAGATGGTTGAACAGTTATTTCTTTTGCAGAGGACCTAAGTTTGGCTCCTAACATCCACATTGGGCAGCTCACAAACACATGCAACTTCAGTTCCAAGGGGGATCCAATGAGGCCTCTTCTGGCCTCTGCAGGTGTCCACATTTCTGTGCACATACATAAATATAGACATGTGTGTGTGTATGCTAAATTAAAAAAAAAAAAAACAGAATTCAATAGCTGAGCATGGCGGCAAGTATAATCCCACATTTTGGAGGCAGTGGCAGGAGGATTGAGTTACATAGCCAGATTCTTTCTCAGAAGAAACAAAAGCTGTGGTGAGATGCCCAGTGTTCTAACTTGAATGTTATCAGAAAGACAGTGCCAACTCTCATGTGTTGCTGGAGACATGTCAGTCAGTAACATATGCTTGGTATGTGGTTTGACATTTCCAAAATGTAAGTGTAGTGGCATAAGCAACCACACCGTGTGACCTAACATTTATATTCTTAGAAATCTCTTCAAGAAGAATAAAAAGAAATGTATGTACAAATACTTATTGTTGAATGTTTCTACAAATGTGCTTTCTAGTGACCCTAAACTGGAAGCAGTTCAAAGGCCCAGCTGATAATGAATAAACAAAATACAATATGGTAATAGAAAGAAACCTAATGGTGATAACACACTCTGCAGGAATGAGCTTCACAGATGTGCTACGTCACAAGAGACAATATCATGTATACTTCTTTTCATATTAAATGTCTTGAAAAGACAAGGAGGAAAAACAAATCTCCAGTAGCATATGGTGGCCTGAGGCTAATGTAGAACCTGACATATTGTAGGCCTGACTATTGGGGCAGGAGGAAGCCTTTGGGAAGATGGAGGTGTTCTAAGCATCCATTGTGGAGGTGGTAGTTTGCCATTTGCTAACTATCATTGAATTATATACACTTAGAATGGGTGAAATTTGTGATATAACAAGTTTATAACTCAACCACACCTGTCCCATTTTACTGACATTTGGTTGGTGTTCATCTGGGATGCACTACAAGGTGGTGGCTTGTTCCTTGAAAATTTGAGGTTGGGCATGCAGAAGCTTTGTGAATGGTAGACAGTCAAGGAGCTAGGGCTGATCCTACATGGAAAAGGGAGCAGCATAGTCCAGTGGCACACACCTATAGTTCTGGCACTCCAGGAGGTAGAAGCAGGAAGATGGATAGAGGCCAGTGTGCAACACAGTTTAAGACTGTGTATTTCAAAATACAGAAAATGGAGTTATAGACAAAGGTACCTTCTAACATTTTGGCTTCCAGCAGGTCAACATTCACGCACCTGCCCAGGAGCTATCTAGATTTGAAAGTGGAAAACTCACACACACACTCACTCTCTCTCCCTCCCTCCCTCCCTCCCTCCCTCCCTCCTTCTCTCCCCAGTTAATTTTAAAATGCCTTGGCTACCTCAAAGGCTGGGCATTTCTAAACCCTTGATACTCCAGGCCCAATCAGGGAAGTGGCCAGTGGCCACTCATCCAAATTCTCACTTGACTGGTTGGCTTTTTTCTCCTGCTGCTCCTATGTTTCATCCTTCTTTTTTGAGTTATGACATTTCTCCTCTGTTCCTTTCTGCATCCTAGCCCATGAAACTCTAAGGGTCCCACCCCATGCCCAGCCATTGGCATCTTTATTGATCGATCAAAAACCAACTGGGGACAAGGACCTTTAGCGTTTAAACACACAGATTCCCAATTGAATCAAAGAATTAGAACCAATCTCCAATATCTAGTTCTTTCCATAGTGCTGTACATATATCTTTCATTTTTAGTAATTAGGACCAACTTGTTATGTGGCAAAGGCTCTCTTTGAACTTTTTGTTGTCGTTTTTTCGAGACAGGGTTTCTCTGTGTAGCTCTGGCTGTCCTGGAGCTCTCTCTGTACAACAGGCTGGCCTCAAACTCAGAGATCCACCTGCCTCTGCCTTCCTAATGCTGATATTAAAGTTACGTGCCACCATTGCATGGTGAACATTTTTTTAATTATCACATTTTTATTTACTTTGTGTGTGCGTGTCTAGGCATGGATGTACCAAGGTATCCATGGAGGTCAGGGGCTAACTTGCAGGAATTGGTTCTCATCTTCTGCCATGTGAGTTCCAGGCATTGAACTTCAGTCATCAGGTTTGGCAGCAAGTGCCTTAACCCACTGAACCATCTTGCTGTCCTGGCTTTGAATTCTTGATCATCCTGCCTCTTTCCACAGTGCTGGGATTACACAACTTCCTTCTTAACTCTCAGTAACTCTTTTCCTATCCACTTCTTCTTCTCATGTTCATTCCTTTTCTGTCTGTTTTGAATATATGATAAAGACACACATTTATAACTTACTATTACTCTGTTGATACCTTCCATTCATATTTGGGTTTTGATAGCTTCATTTTTTTTTAAAATCTATGGTGTTAGCTGGTCAGCCTCTGATTTCTAAATGAAGACCACACACAGGAGCATAGAGGCCATCACTTTAGGGAATGCTATAACAGAGTGCTCAGAGTTGGAGCTATTGGTCCCAGGAAGCTGGAAGCAGGCTAACTAGAAGTGGGGTGTATGCATGGTTTTCTTTTGTTGATATTAAGTAGTAAATGTAGCAAAATTAAGGGAAGCTGGGTGTCTTTTACCAAGGCCTGACTATTTTTGGCAGATTTGTACAAAGGTTCAGGGTCGGAGTTTGTCATCAGCTGTGATCAGCTGTGTTCTGATCTATCTTTAGTCTTTCTAGCCAGACACAGGCCAGGACAGAACTCTTAATGAATTCCTGCTAGAGTACTGTACCCTAATCTGCTTCAGGTTGCAGATGCTAGTCTGAGAGTTTGGAAGCTAAAACTCTACTGCTTCCTTCCTCCAACAAAATGAAACAAAAGCCTTGATCCATGTGACTGAGGTGAGTCTTTGCTGAGTGAATGACAGTGAGGAGGAAAAAGAGCCGGTGGGCTTGAAAGGCAGTACTGGGGAGGAATTGTCCCCCCTCTTCACTGAACTTAGTGCTGGGTTTTCCTGTAGTTATGAAGTTGGCCATACTTGGAAGTTGAATTTTCAGTCGAACCCAAGAAAGCTAAGGAGACTCCTGTTAAGTAGTAGATTTTGGGAAGCGATTATAGAAATGAATGAGAAATTTCAATTTCTCCAGTCACTAGTCAATTGTAACTGCAGACAACATTGCATCATGAAATGAGCCATCTCCCATGTATCAGTTTGTATGAACACATGTGTAGCACACACCTCACACATACTGTTGCTTTTTCTTTGAGGTTACCAGGCTTTCTAACTTCATTCTGAATTCTAGACTTGCTCATTACTTCAATTAAAGTTGACAGCAAACTAAGTTTGGTGACATTACCTCTGTTAGTGACATTTGGGTTGGAGGTCCCTTGTTTAGTGTGGGTGTGTTTTTATTTTATTTACTTACTTTTTTTTTCCTTGAAAAAAATTTTTTTACATAGCCCAGTTTGGCCTCAATGCAGCTGAGGAGGACCTCAACTACTGATCCTCCTGGCCTTCCTGTTCCAACTGCTGGATTTATGTGATGTTTAGGACTGAACATAGAGCTTATTGCATGCAGGCGGGCACTCGACCAGCTGAGCTACATCCCTAGCCAAGTTTAAAAGAGTATCAAATTATTTACTGGACAAGTGGGAGCTGTTGGGTCATCTTCTTCATGGGTATGAACAAGTCGGTTCCTTATGCTTCTTTCCTATCTGAGCAAAGGGAAATCTATTTTCTGAGGCAGGGCCTGGTGAATGCAGTAGCTGTGGCTGCTGTGGGGGAAATTGGCTAGATTTTTTTTCAGTGTCGAGAATTTTGAAACCCCCATTTCCCAATGTGAAACCTTGTAATTTTCCACTTGGGGTTAGTACTCTAAGGGTTGGATGCAGTGCATTGTGGAGTATGTTGGAGACTGAAGTGCAGGATGAACTGAGAGGTTGGGAGACTTAGTTTATGTCACTTGGTGACATTTTTTTTTTTCCCCCAGTGAGTTTAGTTACAGTGGTCCACTAAGGAGGAAAATGCAGACTCAGACTCTTGGACATCAGAGAACTCAGAGAAGTTAAAGTCACAAGTTTCTTCTACTAGTCCAAAAAGTTCCAGCAATCTCTGTATATAAACCTTTGTCATTTTGGTCTGTAGTTACTCAAGTGAGTATGAATCACTCATTATATGCTTTACAAGAAGGCACTGAAAGTAGATCAGTATTCTCTGGCCAAATTTAAACCTTCTTATAATGAAGGCAGACTGGCTATTTAAAACTGTATTTTATTTTATGTATGTGTTTGTGAATATATATGCATGTATGTGTCTGTGAAGGCCAGAGGAGGCCATTCACATCCCTTGGAGCCGGAGTTACAGCTTTTTGTGATCCACCTGATGTGGGTACTGAGTTCTGAATTCCTGTCTTCATTGTTGAGCCGTAAGTGCTCTTGAGCCATCCCTCCAGTTCCAGACAGTGAATTTATACTTCTTCTGGCATGCGTGTTTGACAGAGGAGAAAAGTCCAGGGGTTTGTTAGTGATCAGTTGAGTTAATTGATGATTCTTGAATGTATGACAGTTTGAAATCATGGCGTTTATAGATCAAGGTTTCCTTATGCCCAAAGTCTTAGACATTACAAAGCACACCTAGCTGTCCCATAGTCATGGTCTACGCTGTTCTCTGCTCTGAGCCAGTGTGGTAACATTGTAGTAGAAGAAGGTTGTTGAACACTTTTCTTGATTTAGAGATGTTTTATCAAAGGACTGTGTGTCAGAGGTGGTAACCTGAGTTTCTTAAAGGCAGTTGGAACCTGGAAGGGTTTGCCTACTCCTTTCAAACAGAATCCCATCTGCTTGTTTGTTTTTAGGATTCGTCTCCTTTGTTTCCTGGGATACCTGGTACACTCATCCCTGACCTTTTTAACTTTTTAATTTTATTTTAAATTCTATGGATATATTTTTTCTGTCTTCATATTGTGTCCTTCAGTTTAAAAGGTTTCCTAATTTTTTGACTGTGGAATTTGCATTTTTATTTTTCACTTGCCTTACTGTTTCTGGGTGGTTTGGGGAAGGAGGGATGGTGGTAAAAGGTCTGTTCTGCAGAGATACTGTCATATGTAAGAGAGTAATATCAGGAATGTTTAAAGACATAGTGACTACTAGAAAAAATTTAATCAAGCTGAGAGTGACAAATGAATAAGAACCTCTCAGGTCAAGGCTGACAAAGTCGTGCTGACCTCCCCAGAGCAAGCAGTGGGTGCTCTGTGTTAGGGAAGGAAAGCTAGGTGAATGGTGTAGTTTGGGTGTTGGGCAGGGGCCAGGTTGCCTACAGAGTACAGGAGTTATTTACTGAGTAGGCAAAAGCTTATATTGGTCTCTGATAAAAAAAGAACCTCATTCTCTAGAGGTCACAGGTTGCCCAAAATGACACAGCCAGAACTGCTGTCAAGAGGATGGATGGCCAGGGTACAGTAGAGGTAGTAGTTCAGGTCATTGCTGTTGAGAAGGGTTCACTGTGGTGGGGGTTCTTATGGATGAATCCTTGAGGGAGATGGTTTGGTTTTTGGTTTTCTGCTCTGCAGGAAGGCTTAAGGAAGCAGAGGGGTCAGAGGGCATCAGCAGTGATAGCATGGCCTTGTATGGTGTGGGAATGTGGAATATGGAAGTGCTGAGATAGCCTGTACTGTTCAGGCTCCGCTTCTCCACCTGCCCTGGGAAGCGGTTGTGAACACAACCAGAACAAACTCCCAGGGAAACAGCTTCAGGGAGGCAGATCCTTTAATGGGGGAAACAAAGGCTACTTAAACCTTTGGGGGGTGGGTAGGGACTTTGTGGGTACATCATTGGTCAGGCAGGACCAGGGCATTGGAGATGCCCCATTTGCATAAGGAGAAATTCCAGGTGCTAACGGACATGATCTTTTAAGGGAGAAGAAATTTAATCTGGCTATTGGGCTGTGAACTCTTGCAGTGGTGGTGGGGCACAGGGCTACTTACACTGGGACTCCGAGGTCCCTGACAGGGGGTAGTGGAGATCCTATTCTTACTGCTCTCAGAATGAGATTTTCAGAGGTTGTAAGGCTTTGGTGCTTTGCAGGTTATCACTGATAGGGAGTTATAATGGGTCTTATGGATGTTTTCTTTTCATCTTGTTGTAAATGAGAGTGTTGTATAGGACTGGAGATGTAGTTCAGTGGTAGAATACTTGCCTAAGATTCATGTATAAAGCCTTGAGTGTTCTCTCTTGCTCTCTCTCCCTTTCCCTCTCCCTCTCCCTTTCCCCTCTCCCTACCCCCTCCCTGTTCCCCTCCCCCCTCCCAAAAAATGAGTTGTACCGAACTGAACAAGTAACCCAGTGAAGCATCTCATTCCTATGGGTTATCCTAACCAGCTTCTCTCCTCTCCTTAGATAATCTATTGCTGGGACCAGACTGGTTGGCATAGCGTTGGTTGAATAGTAAAGAGAAGTCCCACTTCTTACAGTGTTCCCCAGTAGGTCCTGTGGAGTTCTAGTAGTTTGGTTGGTTTGCTGGTGGTATTTTCGAATATTGAGGCCTCTTTTGTCTCATTCTTCAAGCATGCTTTCTCAATGATGCTCAATGGAATATTCCAGATACTGAGAAAAAAGTGGACTGGACTTTTAATGAAATAAGAACTTCTTAATGAGACCTGCCTGTGAAGGCTGAGAAACATCCCATCCGTGAGTTCATTCAGTACAGGGATTTAGTCCTGTCAGTTTTATTCTATGTGTAGAAAGGAGGTTGGGGGAGGAGTGACGAGAGAAAACTCAGTCATCATAGATTGTGATTTGGTTGCTGGTACTGCCAGTTGAGTCCCAAAGAGGAAACAGCATCATTCCTATGGTAGCTGGATTAAAACAAGCTCTTTGTTTTCTTTCTTTGTTTCTTCAAACAGGCTTTTATATGGGGACTGGCCTCTAATTTGTTATGTAGCCAAGGATGACCTTGATCCACCTCCTGAGTAGTGGGATTTTAGGCATGTGTTAACATGCCTGGCTTATGCAGGGTTATGTTAGGATGGAACCCAGTGTGTCAAGTATGCTAGACAAGCATTCTATGGGTTGAGTTACATTCCAGTCTCCAGCTCTTTGTGATGTTTGTTCTTTTTAGAGTGTGTCAGGGTGGGATCTTGTTAAGTCAGATTCTGTATATTTTTAACTGTGATCATTTCAGTACCTTAAAGTTTTAAAATTGAAAGAGATGATTGTTGACAGGATGGTGTTGCAGCCTTTAACCTCAGTCATCAGGAGGCAGAGGCAGAGGTTGAGATAGGATTTTTAAAAATTTTAATTATTTTTTATTTGTATGGTTATTTTGCTTGCATGTATATCTGTGTATAATGTGCCATACTAGTGTCTGAGGATGCAAAAGAGGGTGTCAGACTGTCTGGAGCCAAAGTTACAGACAGTTGTGAGTTGCCATGTGGGTACTAAAAACTGAATCCCAGTCCTCTGGAAAAGCAGCCAGAGCTTTTGACCACTGAGCCATCTCTTCACACAAAGACAGGATTTAAGTATATAGGCTAGGCTGGCCTCAGACCTATAGTCTTCTTGGCTTAACCTCCTTTCCTGTAGTAGCTGGGATTACAGAGAAATGCAGTTGCACTTGGCTCAGAAGTCAAGCTTTTGAAAAGGATGAATTATGAGTCGTTTGTCTTAGTGTTTTATTGATGTGAAGAGACACCATGACCAAGGCAACTCTTATGAAGGCAAACAAACATTTAATTGGGACTGGTTTACAGTTTCAGAGGTTCAGTCTATTATCATCATGGTGGGAAGCAGGGCAGCATGCAGGCAGAAATGGTGCTGAAAGTTCTACATCTTGATATGGATCCAAAGGCAGGCAGAGGGAGACTCTCATCCACACTGGGCGGGACTTGAGCATGAGGAGACCTTAAAGTGCACCTACACAGTGACACACTTCTTTCAACAAGGCCACACCTCCTAATAGTGCCACTTCCCAATGGCCAAGCATATTCAGACCACCGCAGGTGTATACAAAGATGAGCAAAAATTCAGAGGCAGAGCTATTAGGACTTTAAGACTTGCCCCTAAGTTCTTTTAGAGCTCAGGTCCTTCTTCCTGTTGGAGAGTCACAGGTTCGTCAGGTTAACCTGTTCCCTCCCTTCATTGGTATTAATTTATGTTTTTACTGTTTGACTTCAAAAGTAGTATTTTCTCTTTTCCTTTTTTTATCTCCTTTTCTTTTACCTTCCCTTCCTGCCGCCTCTTCTTGATCCCCTTCCTCTTTGAGACAGGATCTTATGTACCCTAGATTGATACTGAACTTGGTATGTAGCTCAGACTGACTTTAAACTCCTAATCCGCCTTTCTCCTGCTGCTGAGTATGGGTTATAGATGTGTGAGCTTGCTGGTATTTGTTTTCTTATTGCAAAATTTACATTCATTATCTTTTGCTGTTCAAAAAGAGTTTTCTAAATTATACTTTTTTTTTTTTTTTTTTTGCTAACTCTTGTTCCTTTTTTTTTCCCCCCATGTACATGGCAACATCGCTGTCTGGAACTCAGGGGCCAGCCAAAGGTAAGAGTTCGTCACATGATGCTTGTAGAGATTCCTGTGCATATCCCTGAAGTACTGGTTATTTTCTAATCAAAACTGAAAATTCCTTCTTCCTGACGGTTTATAAAAGCAGTATAAGCTGTTATCTGTCTCACAACTCCAGAGCTGCTTGTTGGCACAGTGCGTTCTGGCCAGCTCTGCCCAGTCTCCTAGCAGCCCAACACGGGTTCCTTGTGTGCTGTAGATTAGTGTGAAACTGATTGTTCCAGACTGGTTACTCTGCACCAGTCCAACTCATCTTGCTCTTGGGCAGTTGGGAGCACTTTGCCAGACCCATGGGGTCCTGGTGGAGCCCTGATGATGGGCTTCCTCTAGGGGATGTGCTTGCAACTTACATTGCCAAATTCTGGGACTACTTTTAAAACTTTTTTTTTTAATTATATTTTTTTACTATAACGAAATATCTGAAGCTGGGTTCTGTTTTCCTTTCTTTCCCTCTTTTCTTTCCTTTCCTTTTCCTCTCTCTCTCTCTCTCTCTCTCTCTCTCTCTCTCTCTCTCTCTCTCCTCCTCCTCCTCCTCCTCCTCCTCCTCTTCTTCCTTCTCTTCTTTCTTTCTTTCTTTCTTTCTTTCTTTCTTTCTTTCTTTCTTTCTTTCTTTCTTTCTTTCTTTCTTTCTTTCTTTCTTTCTTTCCATGAGTATACTGCAGTTGTCTTCAGACACACCAGAAGAGTACATCAGAACCCATTATAGGTGGTTATGAGCCACCATGTGGTTGCTGGGAATTGAACTCAGGACCTCTGGAAACTCAGTCAGAACTCTTTAACTGTTGAGCCATCTCTTCAGCCCTTAATTACATTTTTTAATTAAAATTTTTTTGCATGTGTTACATATCATACTGCACATGTGCATAGGTCAGTCAAAAGCTTTCAGGCAAAAGCTTTCAGGCATTGGTTTTTTTTTTTTTTTTTCTTACACCACTTGGACACTGGTCATTGAACTCAGGCTTGATGGCAGACCCCTTTACTCACTGAACTAACCTTTGTGTGGGAGTGTTGGCTTCTTTGTCTTCTGAGGGTCTTAAAGTTTTTTTTTTAAAGACTTATTTATTTTATGTGTCTAAGTGTTTTGCCTTCCTGCATGTATGTATACCATGTGCATGCCTGGGCTCACGGAATTGAGAAGATGTAGAATCCCCTGGGGCTGGAGTTCCAGATGGTTGTAAGCTACCATGTAGGTGCTGGGAACCCTGTCCTCTGAAAGAGCAGCAAATGCTCCTAACTGCTGAGCACCCATGGGTTGTATTCTTGCAGGTGTTCTGTCAGCAGGAATCCTGCTTTTAATTGGACAGTTCTCTGAAGATACTTAGACGTTCCAGGAAGTTCAGTTTGTCTACATTCTTGGGCTTGTTTTTGTTTTACCACCTGTGGTTGAGCTGTATGTAACTCTCTGCTGTTACAGTTGCTGAAGCATGTGTACACAATGCCTCTTGGGATCCATCTCCTATGACCTTTTAAATGGTACTTGAGTGTGATACTGGTCTCCTTATGTTTGTGGACCTTTTTTTGCTATGAAAGGGTACTGGGATAATTTTGCTTTTTATTAGAGCAGAAGAAGATAGAGACCAGTAAAGATGTGAGGAAACCAGTTCACAATATTACCAACTTGTCTTGTTTTGTTATTCTGTGAACTGGCCTCACTGCTTAGAGAAATGCTTTGCAGACAGAGAGCCTGCAAGCCTACATCCTTAACAGATTGCTTCCTCTGGGGAGAGGCTGGCAAGTGGGAGACCTTCATTTATTATAAAATGTATTAATTTATTGTGTGTGTGCAACGTGTGTGTGCACTCCCACATGCTTACCCTGTCATGTGCATGCAGTGTCAAGCACATATTGGTCATAGGACAACTTTTGGGAATCAATTCTTTTCTTTTGCCAGTTGAATCCTGGGGGGAATCAAACTCAGGTCATCAGACTTAGTGGTAAACACCTTTGTCCTCTAAACCGTTTCACCACTCTATTTCTATTTTATATTTTTTTGTGAAATTTGTTAATGTGATTGATTATGTATTTCTTCTCTGTTCATTGAAAACCTTTGTGATTAAAAAAAAAAAAAAAAACTAATGCTCATTTAGAAAGAAAGGAACAAGGGGGCCCAGTGGGAGAGGAGAAAAATTAAACAGCATATGTGTGAAATGGCACAATTGCCAGAAGGAAGCCCATTGCTTTGTATGTTCACCTAATAATTTATAATTAAAAAAAAAAAAAAAAAAAAGAATGACGCTGGGCATGTGGTGCTGCACACCTTTAATCCCAGAAATCATTGGACAGAGGCGGGTGGCTATCTGGGAGTTTGAGGCCAGCCTGGTGTCAAACCCCCCCAAAAGCTCAAATTCAAGATATGGTATGGTACGGTACGGTACGGTACAGTACAGGATGGTTTTTGCTGCTTATAATGGAAAGCCCCCAAAACATCAGAACCAGTCAGATGAAAGGCCTGCTTTATACCAAACCTAACTTCCAACTTTAACATCAGCAGGTTAGTGCAGATAATCGGATTGATTGTTGAGGATCAAACCTGGTACCTTATACATGTTAGAAAACAAGTGCTAAGCTACACTAAAGTTCATTCCTAACTGTTCAACAAATTGTTTTCTAAGGAAGCAAAGCATATTATTAGCAAGAGAAGCAAACATAGCCTCTGAAGCCAGTGTCCTCTGCACCATGTTTGACAAAAGGAGCAGGCTCTAAGGCTGTAATGAGATACAAGCTACATAAAGGACTGTTATCAGGACATATTTCACTGTTATTTGTATAAAATACTCATTAATAATTTGGATCTGTCAGTGGAGCATGCATGAATATAGTGTGATTATCATCTGACTTCATGCAGTTTTGGACTAGAAGATATTTGTAGTAATTTACAAAATTGCTAAAACTTAAAGGGTGCTATTTAGTGTTTTTGGTAAATAAGAACTACTATTTCTTAGTCTTCAGCTTTGTGCTCAGAAGTGGCACTTCTGTAAACAAGAATACCTGTTTCTCTAAAGTTTTCTTTCTTTGATTTAGGTTGTGCTAATGTTTTAGTCAGGGTTTCTATTAGTGCAACAAAACACCATGACCAAAAATCAAGTTGGGGAGGAAAGGGTTTATTCAGCTCACACTTCCACATTGCTGTTCATCACCAAAGGTAGTCAGGACAGGAACTCAAGCAGGGCAGGAACCTGGAGGCTGGAGTGATGCAGAAGCAGTGGAGGGGTACTGTTTACTGGATTGCCTCCCCTGGCTTGCTCAGTCTGTTTTCTTAGAAAACCCAGGACTACAGCCTAGGGGTGTTCCCACCCACAATGGGCTAAGCCCTCCCCATTGATCACTAATTGAGAAAATGCCTTACAGCTGGATCTTATGCAGGCATTTCCTTAACTGAGGCTCTTTCCTCTCTGATGACTCTAGTTTGTGTCAAGTTGACACAAAACCAGTCAGTACAATTGTTTCTTTGTTATCTTGACACACAAAAACATCACTATTAAGCCACAAACCTTCCTTTCTTATTCATCCTCAAGATCTCACATTAAAAACATAAATAACTTAAAAAGTTCCACAGTCTTTACAAATTCAAACACATTAAAATTTCAGAGTTTTTTTTGGCAGGCAGTGGTGGTACACCACACCTTTAATCCCAGTACTTGGGAGGTAGAGGGAGGACAGCTTGGTCTACAGATTGAGTTCCAGGACCGACAAAGTTACACAAAGTGAAAACCTTGTCTCGAAAAACAAAATGGAAAAAAAGTTTTAAAAAAATACTTCATCTCTCTAAAAATTCAAAATCTTCTTTTAAAAGTTCAAAGTCTTTCAGCTATGAGCTCCTATAAAAATCAAAATTAAATACTTTCTTCAAGAGGGAAGAACCAGGGTACAGTCACAATCAAACCAAAGCAAAACCAAGCTCCATCAATGTAAACAGCACAAAATTTAACGACTGGGATCCACTCACAATCTTCTTGGCTCTTCCACGGGGCTTGGGTCACTTCCTGTGCTCTGTCCTCAGCAGCACACACACCTTTTCTTCTAGTCTCTGGCTGGCTCCACTCCACTGCTGCTGTCCTTGGTGGTCATCTCATAATACTGACATCTCCAAAATTTCTGGGGTCCTCTGCTGCAACTGGGCTGCGCTTTAACCAATAGACTTTCTTCATGGTACCAAGTCTCAACTTCTCACAATCCCTTTACTCCTGTGCTTTCAGCTGCTACTGAGGCCAGACCTTCACTAATGGCTTCTCTTGGTTTCTCACAGTGCAAGCCTCAGCTGCTTTCAGTGACCCCTTCATGGTTAACAGTGCTATGCATTATTATAATGTCACTTTGTGATGTTAAGGTTTGTTCTTCATGCACTCTTTTTATGTTTTCTCTGTAACAGATATTTGCTTATGATCACTGTTTCTGGTCCATGGATGAATCTGTCCGAGAGAAGTATGCAGGTAATTGAGCAGTTTCCTGTGTACTTAGTAATGTGGAGGCATTTTGGTGTGGTCTCTATCCATTACCATGGTATCATTTGGTGTAACTTTTAGTGTTCAGGCAGCTGCTTCCAGCGTTTGCTCTGAAAGGGTTTGTGCTATCTAGGGACCAAAAGACTTCATTGTGATGTTCTTGGGGGTGAGATGATGAATATCTATGACTATAGGATCTTACAGAGTTCCTTTTTCTTTCATCTCATGGGACCAGGAGCTACATCTTAGGCATGCAGGCCTCCATGATATCTCTGATGTGGTCTAGAGGGACCTAGCATAAGTAGAGAGGACCCCTATACTAGAGCCTAAGTTATAGTCCTTAAAAACCTCTGTGATGCTTGCCAATTCATCAGGCCTGCCAGAGAGTCTCTCTTCCCTCTGTACCATAACCCCAGGGTC
The DNA here is from genome assembly GCF_011762505.2 of Arvicanthis niloticus. NCBI lineage: Eukaryota > Metazoa > Chordata > Mammalia > Rodentia > Muridae > Arvicanthis > Arvicanthis niloticus. The sequence goes on along the minus strand of NC_047660.1, from coordinate 54,641,404 downwards.
TAAGTTTTCTTTTGCCCCTGTTCTAGAACCTTCCCAAAGATAACTGTCTATTCTCATTTCTCCATGTGGATGCTGAAAATTGAACCCAGGTCCTCTGCAAGAACAGCAAGTGCTCTTAACTTATGAACTGTCTCTCTGTCCCCTATTTATAGAATCTCACTCCCTGTTATAACTGTTATGAATTGAAGGTTGTATAACTTGAAATTTTTATGAGGAAAAGGAAAGGGAGTAATTGATGTGCATAATTTTTCTGAACTCTAATATACTTTGAATAAAAGTACGGTATGTAGTTTCAGGAACATCTAGATCCTAAATTTAAATTTTAGATATTTAGGGCTGGTGAGATGTTCAGATAATAAAGGTGCTTGTACCAGGCCTGATGATCTGAGTTTAACTTCCAGGATCCACATAGTGAATGGGGAGAACCAACTCCTAAGGTTGTTTTCTGACCTCCATACATGTGGCAACACACATACACGTGACACACAAAAAATAGAGGAGATTATTGAATCTTAGGTGTTGACTGTAAAATAAGCAGCTCTTGAGCTCTGCATTGCATGGCCTCATGGGTGTCTGTGTTCAAACATGTTTACAGAAGACCATCTACTGACTCTTCTTACTCTAACTAGAAATAATCTATAGGACAGAAGGTGTCTATGGACAGGAAGCATCTATCAACTTTAAAAACCTTCTTGGGGATAAATAAGCTGATTGTATTTTTTTTTTCAGATTTTTGTTTGATTTCTTATTTGTTCATGTGCTCTTTGCCCATAAAATACCATTTTTCTGTCCTTTAGGCCAAGATGATGTTTTCAAATGCCTTGGGGAGAACATTCTTCAGAATGCATTTGATGGCTACAATGCCTGTATCTTTGCCTATGGGCAGACAGGTAATGTAAACTAACATATACTTGCACATTCAGGCATTTATCCATGAAGGTGAAGATGAAACCATGCTGACTGGGCCACCCTGCTTACTACCTATGTTAGTCTCTCTCACAGGAGATAAAAGTAGGCAGTAGGATGTGTTCTAAGACAACGCAGGAAAATTAGAATTAAAGTTGTTTGTCTTTATTTTTTCACATGTGAAGTTTCTTTTCTTCCTCGTACTCCTCTTCTTCCTTTTGGATTTGTCAGAAATCCAGAAGAAACCAGTTATGGGGCTGGAGAGATGCTTCAGTGATTAAGAACACTTGCATTTGCTATTCCTCCAGAGAACTTGTATTAGGTTCCCACCACCTACATGGCAGCTCACAACCACCTGCAACTCCAGTCCAGGGGACCCGAAACCCTCTTCTGGCCTCTGCGGGCACTAGCCTTGCAAATGGTACAAAATACCCACACACATTAACTAAAAACTAACAGAAAAAATATTTTTAGAAGAACACATTTGTTATTATTGTACTAGTTATAACTGGTGAGGACTTTAGGTGTTTATACTTTGTAATTAAAGAAATAAAACCAATTTAAAGTAAAACTCCTTCTATAACCCAGCCTGGCTTTGACCTTGCTATTCTCCTGCCTCAGCCTCTGGAGTGCTGGTATTATAGGCTTGTACCATCACAACTGGCTCCTGCGTCATCTTTAATGAATATTTCATTTTTGTATATTAGAAGAAGATTATTGTTCCCTGCACAATACAAGAGTGCAGTAAGCTGATTTTCCCTGAAGCCCATGAGTACCTGTGTCTTTTGTGCTTTGACTTCAGTAGGAAATCATATTCAGTTAGGAATATCTATATAATGGTATTGTCTGTCTTATTCTCCATCCCTCCCTGCCTCCCTCCCTCCCTCCTTTCCTCCCCCCTCCCTCCCCTGAGTCAGGGTGTCTACTGGAGGCTGGCTTTGAACTTATCCTCCTTCCTCTGTCTCCTGATGGATTAGAGGCTCAGGCCATCCTGCCTGGTTGGGCTTTTTTCTTTCTATGTTTACTTTGGTTTGATACAAGTAATAGAAAGCTTCTGTATGTTCTATCCTTACTGTGCATTTTTTACTTTATTCATTTATTATATTTATATTTATAATTTATTGTATTTATTATATTTTGTGAATTTTATTATTTTTATAAATTTTATTATATTTATATTTATTATATTTTGTGAATTTTGCTAAGTTCTGAAAATTGACTGTAAATAGTAGAAAGAGGGTTTAAACTTCTCCAGGAAGTACTGATGGCTGCTCTTTGTCTCTCAGGGTCTGGAAAGTCCTACACCATGATGGGCACCGCTGACCAACCTGGATTAATCCCAAGGCTCTGCAGTGGACTCTTTGAACGAACGCAGAAAGAGGAAAATGAAGAACAGAGTTTTAAAGTTGAAGTGTCCTACATGGAAATTTATAATGAAAAAGTCCGAGACCTTCTTGACCCCAAAGGGTAAACTTGGATGCATGAGTGCTGTGTCTTTTTGCAAATAGATGTAAAATAGATTGTGGCTTCAGAGAAGTTTGTAATTGAACTGTAGTCGAGGATGACCAAACTTTGCTGTTTGTGATTTATGTTTACAAGGATTAGTTTCCCACGGAATTCTGGGTGGTTAGAGCTGGCAGGATGATGATGGTTCAGGTCTGTACTTGTGCCATGTTGCCTCTCATGGCCCAAAGCCACAGACAAAACAGGTGACGAAAGTGTTCATTTAGTGTGAGTATGGCCGCAGCCTTCAGTGACACAGCCTCTTTTTTCTTGTTGTTTTGTTTTTGTTTTAAGGCAGCACAGTTTGGATTTCCGTGGTTGGTTCTAGGCCTGAAGTGAGGGGGAGGTAAATGCAGAGCTTGGAACCTGGTCTTAAAATAGTCTTAAAGCCTCCCCCTCGGGTAGGAAGTGCCGCGACCTCAGGGGTGACTTTGAAAGAGAACTGCTTCAGAGCACAAGAATGCCCTCAGAATCACTCTGCTCACCCTGCAGCCAGAAGGGAAATGAGCAGAGAGAGGTATCTGAGGAACCTGTGTGCTGCAGAGCAGGGAAGGAGACGGGCAGGGGAGAGGGAGAGTGGGAAGCAGTGACTGAGGCTGGGGCTGGCTCACCTGAAACCGAATTAACTGGGTCAGAGAGCCATGGGTCTACAGCCTAGGAGTGGATAGTGAGCTGTGTTTGGATGAGGAAGGTGGTCCAGGAAAGATGATATGAGAGGCAGAGAATCCCAGTGAGGCTTAATCAAGAGCAAACAGATCAGTGCCTTACAGCCATCTTTCTTTGGCCAGTATGATCTTCAAGCTGGGGCTTGAATTAGTACTTGATATGGCTGTCCAAACTTTACCTACTCATTGTTTACCAAATCATTCTTACAACACCAGGCACCATCAGTTAAGAGAAAGAGCCCATAGTCTGGAGAGAATGAATTTTGCAAACAAGTTAGAGCAGCGTGCAGTCTGCTTTTCACTTGTGAGGGATGCCAACACAAAATAGAGTGCAAAAAGAGAAAGATGGCCTTTCGCAGAGCCCAGAGAGGATTCCAAAGAGGTGCTTAGTGGCCCTGTGCAGAGTATGAGTTTATCTACTGAGCAGTGAGGTGAGAACAGTTAAGTGTAGGCACACCCTGTGCCAGCATGTGGAGGTGTCTGGATGTCACCCATTTATAGGATGATCAACATTCAGTGCAGCTGGAGGGTAGGGCATGTAGATCCAGAATGTCCTAGGAGGAGGCCAGACTTGGGTGGATGTGGCTCAGGCACCCATACTTTGCTCCCTGTACATTTTTTATTCTGTCTTCAGTACTTTTCTTGTATTTTGACCTCTGGAAAGATGGCAACAGCCACTTTCTCTGAGATCTAGCTCAGACCTACACTTCCCAGAAACAGAAAACTGGCTGGCTTCATTGTTGTTCATACTTGTATCCCCTAGTGAACTATCTTGAAGTCTGTCAGATGTGTTTAGTCTTTAGTGGTTTGCTTGTTTGTTTTGTTTGTGGCTTAGTGCTCAGCACATGGGCTTTGGAGTTACAGAGCTCAGGAACCAGGTCCTCTTGTTCGTGGCTGAGCAAGTTCCTTGCACCTTCTAGGAGAACTATACAGGGAATGTATGATGCTATCACACAGTGGCCCATGGGGCTTTTGTGAAGATCGAGAGCATGATATGCTCCAGGTCTCAGGACTTCTAGCATACAGTAGGCAATTAACACATCCTAGCTGTGGTTTTTCTTGTGGAAGTTTCTTGAGGATTAAAAAAGGTTTTTTTTTTTTTTAATGTAAAAACTTTTATTTATGTGTATATGTGTGTGTGTTTGTGTGTATATATCACATTTGCAGTGCCTGTGGAGGTCAGAGGAGGGTATGGAATCCCCTGGAGCTGGAGTTACATGTAGTTATGAGCAGTCTGATATGTGTCCTAAGAGCCGAGCTCTAGCCCCTGCTAGAGTAGCTAGCACCCTTAACAGCTGAGCCACCTCATCTCTCCAGAGCCTACAAACATTTCTGTTTCTGAAAAGTTAAAATAATGGATTAAAAGTTGTAAATTAGATTCATTTCAACCAGAGTATTTGAGAAAACGTCATTCTTAAAATTCAAGCACTGATTTTATTAATTCAGTGACTATCATGTATAGTAATGTAATCTTGTTTTGCTTGAGATATAATGTAGTAGATATACATTGTCTTTAAGAAAAAGGGGCCAGGAAGGCTGGGGAGATGGTTCAATGGCTAAAAGTACTGACTGCTCTTTCGGAGTACATGGGTTCAATTTTTAGTATCTATCTAGTGGCTCACATCATCTGTAACTCCAGATCCAGGGGAAGTCTGTCCTCTCCTGGCCTCTGTGAACACCAGATGTGTAAATTGTTCACAGATATAGATGTTGACAAAATACCTATACACATAAAAAGGGCAGTGGCACTGAGGAGACAGCTTAGTTTGTAACGTGCTTGCTGTGCAAACATAGGGACCTAAGTTGGATCCCTAGAAATCATGGTTTTTTTTGTCTTTTGTTTTTTTAATTGTGTGTGATATGTGTGCTTGTAATCCCAGTATTGAGGATGCAGAGACAGGCATACCCTTGAGGCTAAAAGGCCAGCTGTCCTAGTCAGTCATCGAGTTCAGGTCCCAGTGAGAAACCCTATCTCAAAAAGTAATTTGAAAAACATCCGAAGAATTACACCCGAGGTTGACCTCTGGTCTCCATAGGTACACCTGTTCACATACATGCTTGCACATAAATGAACATGCACATATACCTACATACATACATATACACATTTTTTTAAAAAGGGAAAACTGAAAGGCTAAAAGCTAATAGCAGACTGTATCCTGCTGTAAGGACTGAGCAGCAATCCAGTTCTTTTGCTGTATCTGCTAGAGCTGAAATCACATAATATTACAGGATCACATGTCATCATCAGCATTCATGTGCCATTGTAAGTTGAACCCAGGATGCTAGAGATCTGAATCCATTAGAAACACTGGGCTGTGGTCCATATGCTGGAAGACAGAAAAGCTTTTAGGTGGCAGAGCCATGTCCTGGTTTCCCCAGGTGCTGAACTGTTTGTTTACTCATCCAGTACCTCTGCTCCATTCCTGTATGGTAGATGAAGTGGATATGGTTCCAGGTTCACTGTGACTCAGGCTATGTTCACCATCATTCCTTCCATTTTCCCTTGCTGTTTGTTATTTGTTACCTGTACTGTGTCTCCAAGCCCACCCCTACCTGTACTGTGTGTCTCCAGGCTCTGCAGCTGATACCTTGCAAGTCCTTGTTGGCACCTTAGTTCTGTTTCTACTCTGTTTCCCAAGTGTGTTCATTCTCTGAGTGACTCTTAGGTGCCAGGGATTGTAGTAGGAACTGTTGACCCCAAACCTATTATTAATACAAGGTATTCTTCTCTTCTAGAGCCCAAAGTCTATTAGGCAAATAAATTCTGATCCATGGTAAGGATGAACAGACTGAGACAAGACAGTAATGGGAACAGATTGTAAAAGAGCATGCGTGTTAGACTGAGATGCATGAACTTTGCTTTGTAGCACCAAAAACACCACCACAGAATTTTAAGCATTCTAACTCATTATTTATTTTGAAAAGAATCTCTTATATGGCCAATTGAACACATAGTAGAAAGTACAGATAATAAACAAAAAACTGTAATTACCTGGGATTTCACTATTAGTTAATATTCTTTTTAAAAATAATTTTGACAAATAGTACTTTCATTTATAGAGTGCATTGGGAGTATTTTGGGATATGTAGACACTATGAAATGGCTTCCTCTATCTATCTGTTACCTCAATTGTCATTTTTCTATTTTTATGGTGTGGTGTGAGCAAATGAGACCCACCCCCAGCAATTTTGAAATATGATTTACACGATGACTGCTATAGTTACCATCCTGTTTGTGGGTCTCAGGGTTTACCCCTCTTGACTGAAACTTGGTGTGCTTTAGCCGGTTCCTGGATAGGCATTCCTGGTATTTGTCTAGAATACTGAGGGTGCCACAGCTCCATGCTTGCTGGGAGCTTCTTTTAGAAACTAATGAACGTTTGCTTTTTGTTTTATTGAAACTTTTTGCATTTATTGAACCGATCATACTTCCCCCTTTCTTCCTCTAGTGTATCAGTGTGATAAAGTGTGCAGACCCCCTTGTTAGGACAACAGACAAGTCTCAGATAAGCTCTCTCTTGTGTCTATAAATCTCTCTGAGAGCCCTTTGTTGTCTTTGTGTCTTTGTTCACAGCTGAGCTAGGCCTGTGGTTTTTCTTTCTTGTGGAGTTAACACTTACAGAGCTTCTGTCTTGGGGTTGTTCTGTGATATGACAAGGAGATTGTTGGTATTCATTTGACTCTGCATTCTTTACGGTAGTAAATAGACTTCCCACACTTACCCTTTTGAGCGATGTGGTATTTTGCCACATTATCAAGCTTTTCTTCTCAGCAAGGATTTTAAAGTTAGGTTTAAATCTTTGCGCGATCCAGTGATCTGCTCTTCTGTATTAGGGGGTCTCTCTTGAAGTATGTATATGTTTCTGTGATGCACAGTTGATCCTTATAAAGTCTCTAATGGACTGTGTCTCTGTCATGACAGAAGCCGTCAAACGTTGAAAGTGAGAGAGCACAGTGTGTTGGGACCCTACGTGGATGGACTTTCTAAACTGGCTGTCACCAGCTACAAGGTAACAATATTTTGAATGTTTTGCCTACATGTATGTTGTGTCCTATCAGGTGTCTGATGTCCCTGAGGCCAGAAGAGGGCATCGGATCTCCTCCACCGGGGTTACAGACAGTTTTGTGAGCTGCTATGTAGGTGCTGGGAATTGGACTCAGGTTTTCTGGAGTCATCTCTCTGGCCCTGGGTTACATTTTTAAGATTAAATTTATAATACTACCATTTAATAACTCCCTTTTTACAAAAAAACCTTCAAAGTGATAATGGGGATTAGTCAGTAAATGTCAGCTACGTTCAATGAGGCCTGGTCTCATCTTCAGAACTAATCCAGAATGGGCTTGGGAAAGTTTTAGAAGATGTTTTGCCTGTGTTGATATTTTTGAAACTAATGATTTTGCTTTGAGAGTATTTATTGTGTTGAAATTTTTACTAATACCATTCTTTTTAATTTATTCAGCAAAACTAATTATATGACATGAAAATTTTCTATATGTCTTGTAGCTTTAACATTGCATTCAAGTGCATACATCATAAAAAATAATAGCATTTAAGTTTTGTTTCTGTATGGGATTATTACATGTTCTGTTATGCATCCTTAGTGTTTAGAAAGTACCTGGTTGGTGTATGGTGGGTATTTTCAGTATATGTATGAGTGATTGAATCTGAATAAGCAGTGATTTAAACAGTGTTTTTTTGTTAAGGAAGTCTGACATAGGCACTCTGAGGCTGGTGTCATGGCTCCAAGCTGTTGGGAGGGACTCAGGTCCTTCTCCACTCCACAGGGAGATGTTGTAATACATGTGTGTGTTCTGCTAATGTCTCTTAGAGTAGACATATGATGGCATGTCTACTTACATTAAGGAGGAGCACCCAGATGGTCTGCTTTACACTTGAGTTCATCATGTGCCCAGGCTGGGCTGCAGAGATCTGGGAACTACAGCCTCTTGGCTCTGCCACAGCAGACTTAGTGAAAGAAAGAGCTCCTTCACTGGAAAGAACACTGAGTGGTGGGAGGTAGCTGAGAGCACTTTCGCATACTCCATCTCTGACTCCTCACTTCACAAACCCCTGGAAAGGACTTTGCTGGGTGTTTGTATTTATTCATTTTTGTTTGTGGTGCCAGGGGTTAGACCCCGGGCCTCATGCATGCTAAGCAGTTGTACTGATCTTGGGCTCCATTCCCAGCCCAGGAGATGATAATTTGTGTTGTAATTAATGAAACTAAGCTCTGATTGCTTCAGTCACTGTTCAGAGCTTGTAGCTTTTGTGGGGTGAAGGAAAGACAGGGTCTCACTGTGTCACCCTGAATGACCTGGAATTGTTGTATAGACCAGACTGGCCTCAAACTCTTAGAGGTCAACTTGTTTTGCTTCCTGAGTGCTGGGATTAAAGGTATATGGTACCACATCTGTCCTCAGCTCATAGCATGAAGAAAAACTGAGCCAGCTGTGGTGGCGCAGCTGTCTCTTTGCAGTTTTTTAGGAGGCTGAGGCAGGAGGATGGACAGCTGAAGGCCTGCTTGGGCTGCAGAATGAGGTTAAGACTAGCCTGAGCAATATATTTAGGCCCTGTCTCAAAAATAGATAGATAGATAGATAGATAGATAGATAGATAGATAAGCTAGACATAGCTCAGTGGTAGAGCATGCGCGCGCGCGCACACACACACACACACACACACACACACATAGCATGTATGAGGCCCTGGGTTCAATTCCCAGAACTGCCTTCCTCCCTGCAAATTATAGCAGTTTTTATATTATTTCCAGCTTTGTTTTTTTTTTTTTTAAGTGGTAGTATTAAACATATACCTCATGTGTTTGGGGGAAGGGGTTAAACTCTTGGTTTTTTTTTTTTTTTTTTTTTGTATTTTATATAATTTGTTTTGGTAATAAGCTTGTATTGCTTTTACAATTAAATGCATTTATTATTATTATTTTTTTGGCTCTCATGTCACTCAAAAGTATTGTTCCTAATGCTGTGCATGGCACACCTGTGATACAGTACTGTGGAAGCAGAGCCAGGAAGATCACAAGATTGTGGCCAGCTTGGGCTACATAATGAATGTGAGGCTAGCCTGAGGTATCTTGTAAGATCCTATCTATGGGTTGAGGGAGTCTAGCTTCTAAACTTCTTTGTGTCAAAGCTGCCATGTGCTCCTGTGTGTGTCTGCAGTGAGTAAAGCTCTTTAGTTGGCCCTTGAAAATAGTACGGGCTCTTGTATTCTTGTGCAAAAACAAAATGTAGCCTGCAAAACTTGGGTGCTTGTGGTAGTGTGAGAAAGCAGCATCTTATTCACAAACAATGAGTAAGTGCCTGTGACCTGTCTCCACTTAGGACATTGAGTCTCTGATGTCTGAGGGCAACAAGTCTCGGACAGTTGCTGCAACCAACATGAATGAAGAAAGTAGCCGTTCCCATGCAGTCTTCAAAATCACCCTGACACATACTCTGTATGATGTGAAGTCTGGGGTGAGTAGCTTCTCAAATGACCATGGTTTAGTCTAACGGCTCCTCAACCTTCCTGATGCTGCAACCCTTTAGTACAGTCCTCATGTTGTGGTGACCCCCAACCATAAAGTTATTTTTGTTGCTACTTCATAACTGCAATTTTGCTGCTGCTAGGAATCATAATGTAAATATCTGATATGTGATCCTCAAAGGGGTTGTGACCCACAGGTTGAGAATAGCTGGTTTAGCCTATTCTCTTTGTTAGCTAAATTGAAGGCCTGATCCAGACTATCGGTCAGGTCTCAGGACAGAAGGTCCTGACAGGAACAGAAGCTGCTGTACTGTAGCTGTAGCACTGGTGGAACACCCCAAGAGGGTTAGAGTCACTCATAAAATCACAAGGGACACATATAGCTTTAATCAGGAATAAAGAAATTGCTTCTGCCAGTGAAGCTGCCTCTTAGCACCCGGAAGCTATAGAATGTTTTGGAAACCCTTAGATTTCATGACTTCCCTGATGGCAGAAAAAAGGCCAAGGAAGACACTTAACTTCTGCTTTCCAGTCTTTAACAAGAGGGTCTGAAGGAACTTTAGTCATACCCTGCGGCCTGGCTGCAAGGGAGTCTTGGACTAGGTGTAGTTCCCACCCTCTCCAGGAAGAGGACAGTGAGGCTGAATTACACAAGTTGCTGACCTGGTCCAGCCACAGCAGCTGTGCATTTTACACCCAGATGGCTGGTTTCAGTTGAGACATCTTTGCCGGTATCCCTGCTGCTAAACAGCCAGGAGGTCAAGGAGCAGCTTGCATTGGGGAAGAATGCCATAAAATTATTGACTGTGTAGAGTGCTCTTTGAGCGTTTGCTTGGAACCTTGTGAAACTGCTGAGGCTTCTGGCATGTTGAACGTCTTTGCTGGTAGCTCACATGCTCTCTCTCTCTTCATGTGAAGATTGATTTCCGATGTCTATCCCTCAGGACCTTAGTCTCAAATACGAGAGCAAAAGTAACCTGGTGAGGTGCTCCATCCTGGCAGGCTTTTCCTTTGCTGAAAAACATTTTTTTCCCTCCACGTTAAGATCAATGTTAAAAACAAAAAGTTCTCTGTGTTTGATTTCCTTTTTAGAGTAAAACAAAACAAAACAAATACCATACTAAAGGCTTTCTTTTCTTTTATTATTATTAAATTTATTTAATGTATGTGAGTACACTATAGTTCTCTTCATAAACACCAGAAAAGGTCACCAGATCCCATTACAGATGGTTGTGAGTCACCATGTAGTTGCTGGGAATTGAACTCAGGACCTCTGGAAGAGCAGCCAGTGCTCTTAATTGCTGAGCCAACTCTCCAGCTCTGACTTTTTTTTTTTTTTAAATCAGAAGTATTTTTGATTTGGGAAGCAAAATATCCCTTTGTAATGTTTATTTATGGAAATATATAAATGTACTTTTGCAGTTGTGAGAGCAGAACAACCCAGAGCCTTCTCCTTGTCAGATAAATATTCTGCCAAGAGCTATTTTCCCAGACAGATGATAACATAGATTTTAAAGGAAAGCTTCTACAGGTTGAATCTGTAGACTCTGACATTGCTTTCTTATAGTTCTGTTTTGCTGATGAAATAAAACCTAAAGCATGTCACATTTTTGATCTGGTGGAAGAAAACACCATTGTCAAAGACCATAGCTAATGTTAAAAAGTTAAGCTGATCATTTGAATAAGATGAAAATGTTTAGAAAATGGTTTTGACTTTATGAACAAATTTGTTACACAAAAGTCAGATTGTTTTGTTTTTAATATTAGCCAAGAATGTGAGTATTTTGTTTCAGGCTAATATTTATAAAATTTTAAGCACAGTTCAATCATTAAACTTTTGATCTTATAAGCACTTTTGTTTGGTAAAATCTGAAAATTTTGTTTGGTAAAAAACCTGAAAATTTTACCAATCTCTCTAAAATGTCCCATTTTATAGCATTTTTCCTGAGGTCATCAACTTCCTTGTTTGCTCACTACTGGGTTTTAGCAAATTGTGTAAGTTTTGTGTTAGATGATGGTTTCTGCAGTGTTTAGTACCAGCACAGAATAATTTTGCAGTAATGACAGATAGCTTTGGTAAAGGCCAGAGACAATAAGCCATTCGAGGAGTCAGCCTGTTGTCAGCATTCATTAGCCGTGTGCTAGCATGTGTTGATTTTCTCTGCAGACATCTGGAGAGAAAGTGGGCAAGCTGAGCTTAGTGGATTTAGCTGGCAGTGAACGAGCCACGAAAACTGGAGCTGCGGGCGACAGGCTGAAGGAGGGCAGCAACATCAACAAGTAAGTGTTCCAGAATCACATTCTTGAATCGCTTTATGGGGCTGATAGAAAAATAGGGGAACATCCGTGCTTATGGAGTAAGATTATTCTGGAACGATTGAGGCAATGATGCGTGAGCAGCTTGAACTTTTTTTCTAGTGTTTTCTATGGCCCAGGCTCATTTTCTCATCTGTAGAGTTGTTTGATGGGACTGGCAAGCACAGCCCTCAGTCAAGTCAGGGCTTCTCAACAATGGCTCTATTGACAGTAGGACTTAGATGACTCCTTTTCCTGTGGGTGGAGGATGTCATACATTATGGGATGTTTGATAGAACTCCTGGCGTCCACTCACTAAGTGATGTATCCACTGACTCTCTCTTGACCTCCAGTTATGACAACCCAGTCCCTTCCTTGTGACTTGCTGTTATCCATGGAGCAGAGTCATCCTCCACTGGCTCTTGACTGTGTGAATAGACACTGTGACAGTCACATTGGACTATCTCCTTTAGTCTGCTGTTGTATTTGTCAACATGTCAGAACCAAGACTTTATGAAGTAATGTTTCGTTTGCCAGCTCCATCACATATATAGTTTTCTCTCAGGCTAAATCACTACCTCTTCATGGGTTCAAGTCTTCTCTCTCCTCAGGGCTCCCACAGCTATGAGATGAGACATTAGCCAGCAGGTGGGAACTATGGAATACTTCTCCAACACTAGGGTGTGCAGATGTCAGCTTGTTAGCACTATTGCTCTAATCAGTATTTTATACCCTTCTTTACACCCTTCTTGAAGGTATCTGTTAGTTATATTAGTATCTTCACCCTAGTTTTCCAGGTCACATATTTTATCTGCAAAAATGAAAGATAAACAGTGCTAAGTTTTTTTTTTTGTTTTTGTTTTTTTTTTGTTTTTTTTTTTTTGAGACAGGGTTTCTCTGTGTAGCCCTGGCTGTCCTGGAACTCACTCTGTAGACCAGGCTGGCCTCGAACTCAGAAATCCGCCTGCCTCTGCCTCCCAAGTGCTGGGATTAAAGGCGTGCGCCACCACCACCTGGCCAGTGCTAAGTATTTTTATTGCTTCAAGTAACTCAGATGGACAGGAACCTTTAGGAGCTCGGTCTTCAGATCGGACAGTAAAGTGCTGACCACAGCACTTGTTACATGCAGCCAAGGGCACTTTGCTGCTGTCCATCCTTGCAACTAACGTGACATTTGATATGTTCTGGCTTAGGTAATTGTGGTTTTTGTTCCATGCAGGTCCCTCACAACCCTGGGTCTGGTTATCTCCGCCCTAGCTGATCAGGGTGCTGGCAAAAACAAAAATAAATTTGTTCCCTATCGGGACTCAGTTCTCACATGGCTGCTCAAGGTGAGTCATTTTCTTTGTCCTTTGTTAGTGTTTTAGTTAGTGACCTTATTGCTTCAACAAAACACCATGACCAAAAAGCACATTAGGGAGGAAAGGGTTTATTCAACTTATACTCCTATATTGCTGTTCATCAACAAAGGAAGTCAGGACAGCAACAGGACAGGAACCTGGAGACATGAGCTGATTCAGGGGCTTTATAGGGGTGCTGCTTAGTGGGTTGCTCCTCATGGCTTGCTCAGCCTACTTTCTTATAGAGCCCAGGACCACCAGCCCAAGGATGGCACTGTCCACAGTGGGATGGGCTCTCTCCCATTAAAAAATGCCTTAGAGCTGGATCTCAAGGAAGCATTTCCTCAACTGAGGCTCTTTTCTCTAATGACTTTAACTTGTGTCAAGTTGACACAAAACCAGCCAGTTTTTAGCATATTTTCAGTGGCAGAAAGGAAGAAAAAGAGTAGGTTAGTCTCTTCCAGGGACCTTTTCTCTATCTGTGTTCTGATGTATAGCTTTTTGGTGGTTTGAATAGTTTTTCAGTTTTCAGGAACAAGTCTCATTTTCTTATTAGTGTTTGGCATTCTTGTCCTCCAGAATATGCATGTTAAATGGTTGTTGAACACAGTTGTCCCTAGATATTGAGGTGGGGGCAGAAGGGCCAAGTGGTGAGGTGACAGTGTGGTCACTCACAGCCTGATGCCCTTTCTGAGCTGCTCTGTCCTGCTCACAGACACCTTTGATAGCTTGAGTTTACTTTCGTTCTCCCCCGGGGCCTTTGGTTTTTCTGCTTTGCAAAGCTCTAGCTAAGTGTAGAGTAGAAGCACAGCCATTTTTCCAGTATTACAAACAAGGAGCAGAAGTGTGAAAGGAAAGCCTCCATCAAGTGCCCCAAGGGAACACAGGAAATGGTGAGTCAAGAGCACGAAGGGTAGCTTACAGTTTTGTTGGTGATTTCACAATGGACAGGTCCCTGGGGTCTTCCTGAAGGTGGTGTGCAAATTGGACATCAGGCTGGGTATTAGAGTGCTTGTAGACTAGATGACAACTTTGTAAGGGTGTTATAGTGGAACAAAACCTTTTGCCTTTCTAATACTCTCCATGGTTCATTAGAAACAGAGAAGCAGGCACTGGAGAGGTGGTATGTGGTTAAGAAGAGCTCTGCTCTTCTAGAGGACCTGAGTTCAAACCCCAGAATCCATGTGGCTTAGCTCACAGTTGCCTATAATCCTAGCTCCAAGGGATTTGACACCCTCTTCTGGATCCTAAAGGTGCTAAACTCAGCTGCAGAAAACTATTCAGTGACACATACAATTAAAAACAAGGAAATAACTTTTTGTGCCTGGCATAGCTTCGTAATGGCTCATTTTCTCATTGGTAAAAATGTACTGTACTTACTATTTCTTACTATAGTGAAACAGGGGCCCTAGGGAGCTTAGTAAATGTTGGTTGTTACTGTTGACTGAGTCTTTGTGTTTAGAGATCAGCTTTGAAGTACTTTCAAAGAGAAGTACTTTCTCCTGACTATACACACTCAGAATTTTTCTCCCTGCACCCCCAACAGGGTTTCTCTGTGTAGCCCTGGCTGCCTTGGAACTCACTCTGTAAATCAGACTGGCCTCAAAGTCTTCAGGAAGAAAAATCTGATAACATTCTTCTCCCTTGGACTTCCAGAGAGGCATTTCCAGTCATGTGTGGACATTTCCTTGGTGTGCTTGATTTAAATTCAGAGTCTATATGGTCACTGTGACTTCACTTAAGATGCTGTCCATAAAGCTGAGCCTGTCACCCCTGTTGATGAATCAGCTTTCAGGCAGTCATGTCCATGCGTGGCTGGTTTGTGTTGGACTGCGCTCTTAGTAAAGATTCATTGAGGCTCTCCATTTGACTTTGCCTGGTTTTGATTGAAAGTAAGGGAAGATGTTCATAATATACAAAGAATGAACCAAAGATATAATGGCAGCTTCTTTGTGGTGATCCAGATTAAAAATAAGGCATGTTTGTTCAGTTTCTGTTATTAGTTTTTTTAAAGACTTATATTATCTGTTTTATATCATATTTAATGTTTGCACCAAGAGCCTAAGTAAAGGGATTTAAAAACTTTGTTCAGAGCTGTAATGTTTGCCCCTCCACCCCTGGTCAGTTCATGACTTCTTCTTTAACTCCTAGTCTACTCCCATCCACACCTGCTGATTGTCTTTCAGTGTTGGTGTGAGATTAACACAACCCCAGCATGATTTCCATTGTGTTCACAAAATGGATCACCTTTAAAGAGATCAATGTGTATATGGATGCACCAGAGGTCATGCTTGGTGTCATGTTTCTTGACTTTTGAGCTGGTGTCTCTCACTGGGATCCGGGGTTAGGAAGTTGGGCTGGGCTGAGTGGCCAGTGTGCTCCAGGGATCTGCCTAACTCCCCACTGCTGGGGTTACAGTCCTCTGCCACCACACCAGCTTTTTATATAGGTGCTGAGGGTCAAATTCAGGTCCCCATGCTTGGGAGTGAAGCACACTTGATGTTTATCACTGTCTGAATGTGGATCTCTTAACTCCAAGTGTGGTAATGAGTGCCCAGCTCCTACTTTGTGAGCTCTGACCCCCACTTTTATTCTTTGTTTCTTTGTTTTTGTTTTTGAGACAGTGTTTCTCTGTGTAGTTTGGCTGTTCTGGAACTGGCTCTGTAGACCAGGCTGGCTTTGAACTCACACCAATCTGCCTGCCTTTGCCTCCTGAGTGCTAGGATTAAAGGCTTGTATCACCACTGCCTGGCCTACTTTTATTCTTAATGTCAATTCTCTAGTGGACGTCATGCGGATCTCTCACTGAGCTGACAACCATCTCCCTTGGACCTTCTTTGTCCAATCTACTCTTCCATTTCTAAATTCACTGGAACTTTAAGTCTCTTCAGTAACTGTCCTCCTGGGCCTTAGAATCAAGGCCAAGTTCTTTAATGAATGGCTTACAAAGGCCCTTTCCAGCTGACCTCTCCTCCTGGCTGTCATCTGTGCTCTATGGCATTGTAGGTTCTAGGTAAGTGAAGATGGCTGTCATGTGTAAGAGCCTTATTCTTACTTGTCACTTCCTGCTCCTCTCTCTTATCTGCCAGTCTGGAGTGTCTTCTAGGTTCCTTCTGCTCATCGTGCTTCCAGACCCTGGGTTTAGCTCTTACACAGCATTGCCTCTCCCATTAGATGGCAAACCTCACAAGAGGGGAAGAGCACGTAATCCCAGCTCTGGTCTGAATTAGCACGCTGACCTTCGTTTGGTAAGTCTTTCAGCCTTTCTGAGTCTCAATTTCCTAGCAGTACAATGAAATAATTTGATTAGATGACTTCAGAGTTCTTTCAGCTTGAAAAGAAAAATTCTGACTTCTAAGATGAAATTTCTTCCCAGTGTCCATTTAATTTGCATTGCCACATTTGAAACAAAGCTTGTCTGATTTGCTTAATTAAAGAGTAAACAAGAAACTGTAAACTTTCTCTTGGATGCCTGCCCATTCTTTTGTTACATTTTCCTTTTTGTTCAAGACAATGTGAGCATATTGCTGCTCCATGGTCATTTGGTAAATCAGGCATGGGGTGTGCCCAGTTTCCTTTTCTCTGCCTAAGCATGCAGTGGCTGTGTGCTTTCACCCCTGGTAGTTATGGTTACAAATTCTGTTTGTCATTCATGTTTGCTGTGCCCATGGGTAGACTGTGCAGTAACCCTCAGGATGTGTGGCATCACTGGTAGGTGGAACCACAGTCCTTGAGACTTTCCTATCCCATCTGAATGTGCAATGGGGCTCCTCATGACAAACATGGAGCACTGACAATGTGAAATTAGTGTCTAGTAGTGAAAAGAGAATCAAGTAGTCTGGCTTACTTCTGAAAGTCCAGAATGGTTACATCTCTTGCCTGTCTATACATAACAGCATATTTTCTTCACTATGTGTTTTTTTTTTAAACTAAATTTTCAGTAATGGATGAGTAAGCATACATATATATTGTCTTTGATTGTATTGAGCTATTGATACCTTGTGAATTATTTTGTTTCAAATGTCAAGATAGAATAATTTGAAGTGGTGTCAGGTGATCTGACTCAGCCTTCAGGCCTGAAGTTGTGGTTGCCAAGAACTTGTTGTGGGTGTCTGTGTGGGAAGGGCGGTCTGTTTGAAATTGAAGGTGGAAAACCCTGGAATGCAGTGATGCTCAGTTTGCTAGTTCTAGATTGTTAGGCATGTTGTTGATGGGTTGGTTTGCTTGTTTTTGTGTTTTGCTTTTTAGAACAACCCTGCTTTCTTCTCTAATAGAGTGAGGTTACTAATAGTTGAATTCACAAAAGGCAGAGAAATGTATAAAACTACAAAATTCTCTAAAAATGTATATGTATTAAAATTGGAAAAACTATATTTTTAAAATCAAGAGTTTTCTAAGGTGAATATTGGACAAATCTAAGCCAGCTTTCTTGTGATGTAGTGAATATCTCTCTGAATTTTGAGAATCTGTTGTTCATTGAGATTGCATTTCTGAAAGGGGATATTGAGTCTTTATGTGTTCATGTACATGGGTCTGTGTATATGTGTGTGTGCGTGTGGAAGCAGAGGACAGCCTTAAGTGTTGTTCTTCAGGCTCTGTACACCTTTCAAATATAATTCTAGAAGTTTTATTTGTATGTATGTAATGTTCACCTGTGTGAGTTTATATGTACCATGAGCATGTAAGAGCCAGCAAAGGGCATGAGAACTCCCTGAAACTGGAGTTGTAAACCATCTTGTGAAAATGAACTTAGGTCTGCTGTGAGAGCAATAAATACTCTGAACTGCCGAGCAATCTCTCTAGGCCCTTAACTGTTTTTTGGAGACAGTCTCTCGCTAGCTTGGAGCTCATCTAGTAGGTCAGGCTTGCCAGCAAGTTCTGGGGATCTAGCTGCCTTTCTCCATGGGCCCGGCACTGGGATTGCAGGTATATATATACTATCATGTTTAGTTTTTTACATGTGTTTGGAGCACTGAATTCAAGTTCCTGCATTTGCAAAGAAAGTACTTTTGTGGTTAAACTTTCTCTCAGCTCTGAATATTTCTTATGTGTGTGTATGTAGTATGTGTGCACACGTGCGTAATTGGGAACACGTATATATGGGTATGCATGCACTTTAGTGGACCAAGGTTGGTGTTGGGTTTTTTCCTTTATTACTCTCCACTTTATACACTGGGACAGGGTCTCTCATGTGAACCCAGATGTTACTGATTTAGCTTGTCTACCTATTTTTCTTCAGGGACTCCTGGCTTTTTGTCCCATGCTCTGGAACTATAGGTAGGCTGCTGTCCACTTGGCTTTTACATGAGTGCTGGAAATCTATTCTGATCCCAGTGCTTGTATGGCACATGCTTTTCCAACTGAGCCATCCCCCCCAGTTCTGACTCTCTATATAGTTTAGTTTTTTTTTTTTTTTTTTTTTTTAATAAGGCTCCCAAGCCTTGCATGGTATAGTAATGCCTGCAGTTATCTACTGACCTTACTCCACAGGCAGTCTTAGGTGCTTGGAGTTAGGGCCCTATGAGCTGTAGTTTAAGTATAAGCCAAGGCTGTAATCATCTGGAGCCTGAATCAGGAGTGAGAGTGTTGCTCACTTCCATGATGATAGACAGAACTCAAGGACCTGCTTCCATTTTCACAAGAATCTCTTCATAGGGTCACCTTGATGATCCTCCCAAGAGCAAGAGGGAGAACTCTCGACAGAGAGCATCACCTGCTTTTAATTTTATATCAGAAGTGACATGCCATCACCTCTCTCACCTTTGCTGTATTGCCAGTTAGAGGCCAGTCTATAAATGCTGACCACCCAAGGGAAGAAGCAGTACTAGTTAGGACTTAGGTGGCCGTGATGGCTGAGGGACTGCTGATACAGAGTGACCTTCAGCATCTTTTGCATGGTCAGTGGAGTGGGAGTTGATTTGATGATTTTAATTTTTTTTGAGGGTTTCCAAGAACCAGCCTCAGCTTGGAGAGGGGTTCTGAGGGAAGGGACCAGCAGAGATACATATATCTTGAGAAAAATATCTCTTTTTCTTGAGATATATGTAACCTGAGCATGTGTGTTCCACAAGTGTGCAGTTACTGGACCTGCAGATGAATAGCTTCCTTAGTACCTTTGGGTGAGCTTTGGAAGCCATTGTGTAGAGCATGTGTTAGTTTCTAGAATGCTAGCAGAGGAAAGACAGTGGACTTCTCAGATTTTGGTATAGAGGGCTCTAATCCCTTAGGTGAGCCTCCTTGGGCTGGGAGTGTGGCTCAGTGGCACAGTACTTGCTTTGCTGGGCGTGGGAGCCCTGGGTTCCATCCTTAACACTACTGAATTCCCCAAAGGAGCTGACACTTTGAGTATCCAGTTCCTCTGAGGTGAGCAAGCCATTGAAGTCTTTTCATTCTGAGCAAAACTGCTCAGAATTGTATCACATTGCCTATTAAATGGGATATACTATCTTTGGATTAATTTTTACTTAAAAAATGAATGTAATCTGTTGGGTTTTCCTAGTCTTTCTTGGAAAAATAATCGAAGGATTTGTGGTTGTTTGGGGTTCTTTTTGTTTGTTAAGAAAAGTAATTAGAGCTGGGCATAGAGGTGCTTTTAGTTCCAGTGCTCGGGAAGCAGAGGCTGGCAGATCTCTGAGACTGATGCCAACATGGTCTATAGAGAGAGTTCCCAGACAGCAGGGAATACACAGAGAAACCCTGTCTCAAACCCTGACCCCTTCCACCACCACCACCCCCCAAAAAAGAAAAAAAGTAATTGGCAGACAATAGACAGTTCAGGGTTGAGCCTCATGAGGGTCTGCATGTGAGCCTCTATTTTGTCTTTACATGTGTTTGGTCTTGGGCTGTTTTATTCTTTCGGATTTTAGCTTTTTTATGTGATGTCTTCTTCCAACTTAAAAGACTCCTCACTGTTTTCTTCCTGGTAGGACAGTCTGGGAGGTAATAGCAAGACTGCCATGGTGGCCACTGTGAGCCCAGCTGCTGATAACTACGATGAAACCCTGTCGACCCTGAGGTATGCAGATCGAGCTAAGCACATCGTTAACCATGCTGTGGTGAACGAGGATCCTAACGCTCGGATTATCCGAGATCTCCGGGAAGAGGTGGAGAAGCTCCGTGAGCAGCTGACCAAGGCAGAGGTAGGAGGCATAGCTGGACAGGCCTTGTCCCTGAGGCCCATCTTGTCAAGCTGCTGTGTGAAGTTTCTTCCCCAATTCTGTTCTTTTCTTGAGCAGTACTTTGTAGGAACATTTTTTAAATGGCTGTTGAAAAGGATTGCATAGGAGAGAATGAATGGAGTAGGAAAAATTTTTCTTCCCCTTTTTATCCAGAAGGCTGACAGATGAGAATATGAAGGGAGAAAGAGAAACAGTAGGGACAAAATATGTGATTTAATTTTGTGCAGAAACTGACTGTGCTCTCAGTCATGGGAAGGGAGTTGGATTTCCCCCCTCATTTGTTAGCCTTCAGTCAGAACAGAAGGCATCCCTCCTTTGTAACTCACCCTTCCTGTTGTGGGTGTGTTATGTTTGTAGAGCAACACTGTAAATTCAGGACAAAGTAGAGAAGTTGCCAGAGTCTTGCAGTGTTCATTCTGTAGCAGGAGAACTTAGGTTCTGTAACAAGGTTTGGTGACCACAGTGTAAGCATGAAGTGTCATGCTCAGGGCTCCTGCTGTGGTTAGTGTTTCTGTCCTAGGGCCGTGTCTGTGGAGCTGGTACCATAGCCCTTTCCTGTCCCATTACTCATTATGGTAGAAGGGCAAGAAGCTTTGACATGGTCACAGCAGTTACTGTAATCATGTTTCAGTTTTTTTTTTTTTATTGAATTTTATCCTGATTTTACAGTTTGTTAAGAATCTTGGGGCTGAGGTTTTTGTATTTCCTTTATTTATGTCACCATCTGGTTGTTTCTCTGTCTTAAGACCAAGTATTAACACTGTCCAGTTTGCAACATGCTCACATCTAACTTACATAGCTTTGAGTAAATTCTTGAAATCAATATTAGGAAAAGATTGAGATGAAGCATGCTTTTGAGTCTAAGTGTCCAACCTATTGAAATTAAAATCATTAGTTCTCTATAAATAGCTTGGAATATCTAGCTCCTTGTAGCGAAATCCTCACAGTAGGTTGATGGGAAGTTGTCCTTCTGAATGTGCCATAGTTGACTCAGTAGGTCTGTAGTCCTGTAGCACAGGTGCTGTGGACCTTGAGGACCACTACTTTGCTGTAGGTAGGTGGAGCACTTAGTAGCAGGTGACACCCTCTGTTCTTTCACAGCCAGCTGATTGTTCTTTTCTGGCACTGAGCAGTTATTTCATGAGGTAACATTTTGTTTTTAGGCAATGAAATCTCCAGAGCTGAAAGATCGTCTGGAAGAATCCGAGAAACTCATACAGGAAATGACTGTGACCTGGGAGGAGAAACTAAGGAAAACTGAAGAGATTGCCCAGGTTTGTGTTTGGGGTATTTGGCTGTAGGACTTGGGTGGTGGTGGGTCTGTAGATCCCCTAGGGCTGCACTTAAGACAGTCAGTCTGGAGGTAAGAGTTCATAGCTTTAGTAGCTTGTTTCTGGTAGGAGAAATGATTAGTTTTGTGTAGATTGAACTTGAGACCCCATGCATGCTAAGCAAGCACCCCACTACTGAGCTATGTATTTTTATTACGAATTCATACATGCGTACAATGTGTTTTGATCATGGGTATTTCCCACTCCTTTCCCCTAACTCTGTTGTTCACATACTGGTAGATGTGTGAGCATTCACTGGGGCATAGTGACCTAACAGTCACCATACCCTTTCAGAAAACGTACTTTCCTTCCCTCAGCAGCCATCAGCTGCCACTAATTTAGGATAGGGACTCCTGAGCCCGTATAGCCTCCATTCTGGAATGTTGACTGGCTTAGTCTTGTATGGAGTCAACCATTGCTCCAGTGAATTCAGGACTACAGTGGTTCTGCCATGACAAGGACACTGTTTCTCCTTACTTCTTCCCACCCGCTGGCTCTTACAATCTTTCTGTCTCTTATTCTGTGATGGACCCTGACCCTTGTGGGAGGGGTTGGATACAGATGTCTGTTTTTGCCAAGCCCTGATTTTTAACTTCTAAATTTATTTTTATGTTTTAAATTTACACTGTTCTGGACCTGGTCAGTGACTCTGATGTCTGTGACATGAGAGGAGGCATTAAATTCTGAGTAACTCATGGTGGCACAGGCAGGAAAGTGAGTGTGATAAGATGTGAATGAGAAGACGGGGCAGCTTGAAGGGCTTGTGAGCTTTAAAGAGGTGTTCTGACCGTCACTCTAGTAAACTGGAACTGTTTTACACATTTTGGAAAGAAGAGAAAAATATGATCATCTTTACATTTCTCAAGAATGCTTTATTTGCAGGTAACATTGAAGGATAAAGAGATGGGATAGTCTTCTGGTGCTGTCAGATCCTCTGTGTCTTGCTGCCTCTGCCAGGAATCACCACTTCTCTGGTGTGTTTGCAGGAGCGGCAGAAGCAGCTTGAGAGCCTTGGCATATCTCTTCAGACTTCTGGAATCAAAGTTGGGGATGACAAGTGCTTCCTGGTTAACTTGAATGCTGACCCAGCTCTGAATGAACTCCTGGTGTACTACTTAAAGGTGAATGTACTGCCTTCACAGAGCTGGAGCACTCTGAGATATGGGGAACCATGGTCCTTACAATTGGCTTTTATTTCATCAATTGGAGAGAAGAGCACTCTTGGCTTTTGGGGATCAGTTATTGTTGTCTGGCTTTGAGTGATGTCATTGAACTACTTATATATAAATAATATTCTGATATTATTTCCAGCAAGTTAAATAATGTATCCACCATTATTTAACATAATATATAGGAAATACTTTCTTAAACATAAGTGGAAATAGTTAAGGTTCTTACTTAATGACACTTGATAAGAGATTGGTGTTTCCAATATTTTTTAGGAAAAATTTAACAGTTAAAATATCAACCTATTACAAAAACAAAAAGGAGAGCTGATCACCTAGACATTGGGAGGATTAGAGTATGAAACAGAAAGCAAAACATAGTTCACATTGAAATCTGAAAACCCCAGAAGACTGAAGAACTAACCAGGAAAGACCTTGAACCTGACCCAGCAAGATGTGAGGTGTGCCTCACATTTCCCAGGAGCCTAAATTAATTACACATAGATTCTAGGCCATGGTCAGTACATACCAGGTATAGTTTCTTCCTCTCCGATACGTGATTAATGTGACTAAGAAAGTAGAGCTGGCTTTGATGAAGTTGTAGACAGTTGTGAAGAAAGGTGTAATTTCACTTCTAAGAATACTCACAGTGGCTAGTGTCCTTTTGCTTTCTATTACTGTGATAAAAGACCATGACCAAAGCAACTTGGTGAGGAAAGGGTTCAATGTTAGCTGCCAGTCCATCATGAAGGAAGCCAGGACAGGAACTCCAGGCAGCAACCTTGGGGCAGAAATGGGAGCAGAGACTGTTGAAGAATACTGCTTACTGGCTTGCTCCCATGGTTTTTTCAGCTTGCTGCCTTAAATCATCCAGGATCACCTGCCCAGTGGTAGCCTGGCCTTTCCACATCAATCATTAACTAAGAACATGCCTCATAGACTTGCCTCAGGCAGTTTGATGGAGGTACTTCTCAGTTTAGGTTTCCTCTTCCCAAGGGACTCTAGTTTGTTTCAAGCTGACAATTGATAAAAACAAACAAACAAACAAACAAACAAACAAAAACAACCAAGGAACACAACTAGTTTCCTGCTTTTCATTGAGGGGATGCTGGAATAATTGCTTAGTGTCATTTTGCTAAGTCTCCTTTTTCTTTTAACTGAGTGTCTTATCTGATGTTTGCCAATGCTATGAGTTAAATAATGTCTTTACACAAACACATATGTGCAGATCTAGTGCAGAGTGAAGGCTTTTCTCGTTTCTTACACACTGGAGGAGGTTGCCTCTGGCTAGCTTCCTGGCTTCATATGAAGATTAGATATATGAGCAGATTTTATAGACAGAAACACTGTACAGCTCTACTCTGTTTCCTATCCTGCTTTCTCCCACACATGATATTTTTGCCTACTAAAAGTAATATGTTAGATCAAAGAGAAGGCTCCGTTGTTAAGAGCACTGGCTGCTCTTCCAGAAGATCTTGGTTTGATTCATAGCATTCATATGGTGTCTCTAATCACAGCCAGAAGTCATGGTTCTGGCCTTTATTATCAGCAACTGGGAGGCAGAGACAGCAGGATCTCTTGAGTTCAAGGCCAGCCTGTTCTACCTGAGAGTTCCAGGACAGTCAGCGCTACATTGTGAGAGACATCTTAAACAAAAGAAAACAAACAAATCCCACTGTCTGCACCTCCAGTTTTGAGGCATCCGGTACTTCCTTCTGGCTTCCAAGGGTACCAGGCATTCAAGTGACTCATAGACATTCCTACAAAGTACCCATACACATAAAATAAATAAAAAATTAAAAATAATATGTCTTCACAACTCTCATGGCACTTTGAACAGTGTTGGCAACAGAGGCTGCAGGCACTTGTAGACTTCAGGAATATGCACAATAGAATAGGACCGAGGCACACACTGACCTAGGTTCCCAGAGTTTAGAATTACTTCTATTTCAGAGATGGTATAGTCCAAATTACAGGTTGCACAGAAAGTCAAAACAAAATAACACACACAAAAAACAACCTGGTTGATGTCTGTTCTATAAGTAAAAAGTTCAGTAAGTCAGCAGTAGCTGTTTGGAAAGGAACTTTTGGAGAAGTCAGAACATTTCTGGCCCCTTGTGTGGAGGAGCTGGTTCTCTTCCAGAATGGTCAGCCCCATTTGGGCCCAGTCTGAGGCAGTGCCAGGCTTACCCGATGGCAAGATCATACTCATGACAGGGCACATTCAGAAGGGTGAGCTCAGTCTAAGAACAATCTCTTTTTAGAAAATGCCACCATGTGGGATGGGGGAATCTGGAGGCTGCACTTTAAGTCAGTTTGTGTGGATTCGACTTCAGGTTATAGGAGTTTTTCCTCTACAGCATGGCCCTCCATCTTTATTCTGCTATACCTCACACTGTCATCTTTTGGACTTCTTACACAGATAGAGACGCAGTTCCTCACTAGCTCATCCCGTTTTGTGTACCCTGTATCATCCTAATGCAGCTTTAGCTACTCATTAGATCATCCATCTATCTATCTATCTATCTATCTATCTATCTATCTATCTATCTATCTATCTATCTATCTATCTATCTAATCTCTATCTACCTCCCTCTTTCTTTCTTTCTTTCTTTCTTTCTTTCTTTCTTTCTTTCTTTCTTTCTTTCTTTCTTTCTTTCTTCTTTCAGGGTGTAGCATGTTTCTGAAACTGAGTCTCAGGCTGACCTTGAATTTAACAATCTTTCAGTCTCAGCTGCTGAGTGCTGGAATTATAGGCCTGTCTATACCTAGGAGATAGTCTTTGAGAAATTTCATCTTTTTTTCTGCTGTTACTTAGAGCACACTGTTGACTTGAACACTGAGCAGTAAGGAGTTGGCATAGTTGATTCTTTTGAAGTTAGTATCTGGGATTCTAGCATACTCTCCAAATCACTATAGCCTCAAGTGAGAGACTGAGATTGTCCTTTATAATATAAACTCCATCTGGAACTCTACAGTTTCTTGTGTCTCTAGGGATCAGTACCCTTCTGATACATGGTGCTTAGAGTATTTGTGGAAAAAAATGCATTTTTTCCCTACAACTTGGATTATATTTTTGTCTGTCTGAGTTGGTGTCTTCTGTTCCTGCTGACTTGTAATTCGCTCTGTCTACAGGTACCACTGCAGGCTGTTTCTTGTGTTGGTTGTGCCAGCTGAAAGAGTCTTGGATAGGTTACAGTTCAAACAAAGAGGAAAATAGCATTTGCAAAACAGAAACTCAGTAATGACTGGTTCTTAAGTGTTATGAGGGCTCAGAGCAGGTAGAAATCAGGATATCCCTGCCTTGTACAGTTTCTGTGCTGGTTGTAATGGAGAGTATTAGGTATTTTCTCTCCTCTGGGTGACATAAATATAGACCAGATCAGACCAGATTAAAAGCAGATAAGTTCAGATTTATTAGGTGTTGCTCCTGGGCAGGTTCATCTGTCCCAAAGAACGGGGCTAGGGAAGTCTTGAACCCTGGCTAAGGCAAGAAGGTTTTATAGACCTTCAGCATGTAAGCCAGGAACTGGGACTGTGCCCAGGTATGGTCAGAAGCTGGGCACCTGGGCAGGCACTTGGGCAGGCTGGCTGTATCAGGATGGAGGGCTGCATTGCCTGCCAGGAATGCATAACTGAGCTTTTCCTCTTCAGTTTTTCATTGTGGGTGGGGTTGGGTAAAGGAGGACAGACAGGGTTTCCCAGCTTGTACAGGAGAGAGCAGTGGGCTCCAGCAGAATTGTGGGCAAGAAGCCTATTTCAGTGTCAGCTGAGCAATTAACCTGGGGCAGCGTGACAATAACTAGGTAGCCGGTCCAGTTCTGAAGATATGACACTAAAAGCTGAGATAGAGGGTTCAGAGAGATGATGACTCAGTGGTTAAGATCACTGGCTGCTCTTCCAGAGGACCTGGGTTCAATATCAAGCACCCACATGGTGACTTACAACTGTCTTTAAGTCCATTCTCTCAGGATCTGAAGTTATCTTCTGGTCTCCACAGGCCCTGCCTGCCCACAATGCACAGACATACATGCAGGCAAAACCATACATACACTTGAAAATTAAAGAAAAAACATCTTAAGGGGGAAAAAAAGAAAGAAAGACTCTGAAATGAGGCACACATGTGGAGGTCAGCAGAAAAGTTGTGGAAGTCAGCTCTCTTTCTGACATTCTGGTTGTCAGGCTTGGCAGCAAGTACCCTTACCTGCTGATCCATCTTGCTGGTACCCATATGGTTTCTTTAAACAGTTTTTAATCTTTGTAGTTGTCTCATTTTTATTGAGACTAGATAGTTTTGTTTCTTTTTCTTGTCTCCTGAAAGACTCTCAGATAACCATAGCTTGCTTTGAACTCTGTGTATCTAAGGCAGCCCTCAAACTCCTGATCCTCCTCTCTCCACCTACAAGGGCCAGCTCTGAAACTGTAGTTTTCAGACCATATTTTGATATATTATTGATACATAGCTTAAGCTCTGAGAGTGCTATAAAATATTTAAAATCAAGATGGTAAGAAATAGAAAATGTGCCGGGCGGTGGTGGCGCACGCCTTTAATCCCAGCACTTGGGAGGCAGAGGCAGGTGGATTTCTGAGTTAGAGGCCAGCCTGGTCTACAGAGTGAGTTCCCGGACAGCCAGGACTACACAGAGAGACCCTGTCTCGAAAAAAAAAAAAAAAAAAAAAAAAAAAAAAAAAAAAAAAAAAAGAAAATGTAAACAGACAGGAATATAAACTTTTATTTTGAGCTCAAATAAGACAGAGACTGGAGGGATATTGCTTCTTTTAAAGAATTTAATGAACTTTCGGGCCACCATCCATTTGGTTTTAGAGTGTGTGGCTGAGGCCACTGAGCAAAGCTGATCTTAACAGAATTATTCACAGTGAACTCTGCTTCCTTTTTAGGAGCACACGCTGATAGGGTCAGCCAATTCTCAGGACATCCAGCTCTGTGGAATGGGCATTCTCCCTGAGCACGGTATCATAGACATCACGCCTGAAGGCCAGGTCATGCTGACTCCTCAGAAGAATACCAGGTAACATGCTTAAGTTAGTGTGAATTATATGAGGTGCAAGAGGATTGAAGGACACTGGCCTGCTTTTATTTTCAGCCTACTAAAGTCACCCTGCTATGTGCCATACCCTTTCTATTTAACCTTAGCATCTATCACATTCCCACTGTCCACACCCATGTTGTCATTAAAAAAAAAAGATTTATTTACTTTTTAATTATGTGTATATATATGTATGTATTATGGGTATGTATATGGAGATATACATATGGGTGCAGGTGGTTAAGGAGACCAGAGGTGTCAGATTCTGGGAAGCTGGAGTTATAGGTGGTTGTGACCACAAGTGATTATAAGCCACCTGATGTGGGTACTGGGAATTGAACTCAGGTCTTCTGGAAGAGCAATATATGCCTTTAACCACTCCAGGCCCCTTTACTGTATCTTTTTTTTTTTTTTAAAGTATAGAATAGAGTTTATTGAGGGCATGGGGAGGGGAGCCAGGAGGGTAGTAGAGGCAGAGAGAGAGAGAGAGAGAGAGAGAGAGAGAGAGAGAGAGAGACAGACAGACAGACAGACAGACACAGAGGGCTGGCCATGACAATGTGGAGAGGAAGGAGGGGGGAGGGGACAGAGAGGCAAGAGAGTAAGAGTAAGAGATTAAGAGAGAGGGTAAGAGCCCCTTTACTGTATCTTGATGTGAAACTTTTCTAGGCTTCTTTTATTTTCTGCCCAGCCGGCAGGCTTACCTTTGGCTCGGGTAGGAAGTCCCTAGACTCCTCCTCTGCTCTGCCATTCTTTTAACTTGTCAGGTCCCATTTGACCCTTAGGGCTAAGCTTTGCCAGTGTCTATGTGAGAGTTCCCTGTTAGCTACACTTTTAATGATGGAAGTAATTCCCTAACTCTCTCTCATACAGTCAAAGCCCAGTTCTACCTCAAGTCATCCTGACACCCCATCATTATCAAATGCAGTCATTTCATATACTATCCCCAAGTCTGAATGACAAATCTAAGGAGTTCAATTTCAGATAACTTCCCAATGGTCTTCAGGTGGAGGATATGGACAAAAGTTTTCCAGAACTTGAAATTCTTGTTAAAAAATGCAATTTTGTCACTGGCAATGAACATTGCCAGTTGTTCTCCTTGGCAATAGGCTCCCTCTGTTCACTGCTCACCAGGAAGACTGAAGTGCTGCCTTGTGTGTGTCAGAGCATCTGTGGCATAAAGCAGTGGTACTTTCTGGAAACTTCTCATCTTATCAGTTGTGATAGCAGAGGTGTTCTGTGCTTAGGGGTCGAGGTTTACTCAGGGTTTATACAATGCCATACTACTTAGTCCTAGGACAATCTAGTGGAACATTTCTCTCTGATGAGACTGTGTGTGCAGCTTCTGCCTCACTGTGTGTGCAGCTTCAGCAGGATGGCTCAAGGTTTATGAGTGTCAGCACAGGGACAGGCTGCTATCAGCATGATCCATGTGAGTCTTAGACAGGACAGCAGTCAGGCTAATAACTGGTGTAGTCTATATGAATGTCAGCTCGGCCTCCTGTATTTCTTTCTTAACTCATTGTATTTGATGAATGGTACCATAAAGCCGTAGGTGTGCTAAGTTTAGCACATCACAACTCTATATTTGAGCTTGTGCTTTGAATGGCCATACAACAGAAGCAAAAGGGTCAGTTTTGGTGTTTAAGAATTCATATGGGGAACAAGGTTTGAGTGGAAATAAGAAGTTGTGTGGCTGGAACTGCATAGGAAATCATTGAAGCATAAAGCCAGGTAAGAACATAGCTTAGTCAGCTGTGGTGTCTAGTACTGAGGAGGCTGAGGCAGAAGGATCATGAGCTCAAGGCTTACATAGTGAGAGCCTGTCTCAACAAACCAAACAAGGTTTATTGCTTTACAGAGCTTAAAGAAACTCAGACACTGAGTTCAGCAGGCTCTGCAGAGGAAATGGAATCCAGAATAGACTCGGATTGTGAAGATGACTCTAGGGGCTAGAGAGGGTGGTTCCTTGTCTCTTGATGAAGTAATAAATGGTTTCCCTGTGGAGGAAGAGTTGATCATGTTTAGTGTACAGAAAAAGAAATCTAGTTTCAGAGGAGCTGAGTTTCATTGGAAGAGAGAAGGAGGAGAAGCAGAGGACCCCCTTGTGAAAGAAAGAGAAGGCCCTCCATGTCAAGTTAAAGAATTTGTACTTGACAGCCCACTTGTCAGCCAGTGAGTCACTTGGCAGGACCGAGGCGTGGGGCTGGTATCCTGGGAATATGTACAGGCGTAGTTTGCTGCTTGTTTCCCGTGCATCCAAATTCTTTCCATGCTGTTCTACCCACCATGTCTACTGTGGAAGGCTTCTATCGAACTAAACAGTGCGGCTGAACTGATGCCACTTCTCTGGATTGAGAGGATGTGAAGATGGTCTCTGCCATGGGTGGAGTTCCCTGGAGATCTCATGTTGTATCCCTGGTCTCTGCCACTGTTTCTAGAATCTGGCCACTTGACTCCTTATCCAACTGGGTTGGCCATGCTTTGTTTCACTGCTCAGTCTTGCCTTATTACTGTCCTGGCTCCATATTTACTCCTCGTTACTGTCTAAGATGGTCAGAGTTTTGAGAAACAGATTAATCTCTGACAGTATCATCAGTGAATGCGTAGAACTTTTGAAGACTGGAATAGTAATGCTTAATGTTATCAGTATTTGAGGTAAGTGAGTAAAGATGTAACTACAAATATTTAAATTCACCAAGGGCAGGTTTTCCTTGAGGACATTTAGGCCAGTGGAAGCAGAGAGTGTGATAATCCTATTCATGCTGTCCTCTGTCCCCCACAGAACATTTGTCAATGGGTCTTCTGTCTCCAGCCCCATCCAGCTGCACCATGGGGACAGGATACTGTGGGGAAACAACCATTTCTTCAGGTATGACATTGCTCACATCCCTGAAAATGGGAGGCCATTGAAGATCCTGCTCTGAAACAAGAGTCATTTTAAGTGTGAACGCCATAAAATGACACCTTATGATGTATGTGCTCATGCTTGTATGATTATGTTGTATGCATGGCTTATATGTCTGTTCATATATATGTGAACCCTGGGGCCTTAGAATGTCAAGTCTCCTCATTAAAAGTACTAAGCTTTTGTACATCTCTTTACTTTTCTTCCCCAGTGTAAGATCCCCTCCGCCCACCAAAATCTGGTATCAGAATTAATTCATCTTTTTTTCTGATGGGTTTGCTCTCTTCGTCTGTCCGTCATCTGTCTGTACACTGCTGTTTTTCCTTTTGTTTGTAAAGCAATAGTAGAAAAGCTGGATGTAGTTTCCTTCTCTCAAAAGGAGGTCGGTGGTTTCTCTCAGCTTTCAGGGAGTTTCAGCACACCAGACACTGATGGCTTTAAGCAGGTCGTATATTCTGAGACAGAATGGGAAGTTCTGGCGAGGTGGCTGCTAGAGTGAGCTGTGCCTCTCAGAAAGGCCATGGCTGTGGTCTACCATTTTCTTGACATTTCCCCATGGCCTAGCTGTGCCCCAGCAGCCATGAAAGAAGCTTTCAGCTCACAGGAACAAGGAAGTAGCATCAGCCTTACAGTCCTCTCATCAGGGCACTAGAAATCCTCTTAGTCCCCTTGAGTGGACTCTGTCCAGTAGCTACAAGAGAGATGCTGTAAAGGAAGGTTCTCACCTGTGACCACAACACTGTTTCCCAAATATGGCTGCTGTTGTGCTTCATGGTTAGGCAGACTGGCCACTATAGAATTCAAAACCTGGTCTCTTCTCTTTGTCCTTGGCCAATGTGCTTCAGCTGTCAAATGGACTTTTCTCATAACTGTTGCTGATCCTTACCCATATGTTACTTGCTGTTTGAATTTAGAGGAAAGGTTAGGTGGATGCAAGCTTATGGGGAATGCTTTTCACTTTTTTGCTTTTCACACTACAGTGTTGCTAACTGGTCTTGAAGCCCCTCAGATGGTTCTGTATGGCTTTTGTGTGCACTATGGTGTTCTACTTCTAAAGTCTCTGGAAACTTGTCACCATATCTAGTTCTCTGTCCTTAGGTGGTCTTCAGCTTTTCTGTATTACCCAGTTTGCAAAAGTTGTGTGGGTTCTGCTGTAACCACGTGTACACACGTGGATGTCTTATGTCTACTACTAGAATATGAAGCTGTGCCATTCCCTTGGCCTCAAACAAATGCCAGTATGTAGGAAATGGAATGAGTAAGTATCCGTGTTAATTAAAAAGTAATGTCTCTTATTTCACCCCAAGACTCAATCTGCCAAAAAAGAAAAAGAAAGCAGAGCGAGAGGATGAGGAGCGTGAGGCATTCCTGAAAAATGACAGCAGTTCTGAGCACCTGGATGCAGATGGTGACTCCTCCAGTGAGGTGTCTAGCGAGATCAACTTCAACTTTGAGTATGCACAGATGGAGGTGACCATGAAGGCTCTGGGCAGCAATGGTGAGCACAGGCTGTGCTTGTGGGAGGGGCTAAGTGTGTTTCTGATGATTCCTTCCCTTGATGACCTCTGAACTCTGCCCTTGGCTATAATCGATTGTATTTGCAGAACATTCCCTTTCTCTGCTGTGGACAAATCACTGCAAACTTGTCCTCAGGGGTGGAATTTCCTAGGTTTTAAGTATGACTGCTGTTGGCTTCTTCTTATATTTTTGGAGCAATAAGTTTCATGCAGAACATATTTTTGCCCTTTATTTTTTTATGCAGACAGTGTGAAATCTATCTAAAGTATGTAACACAAGAAACTGGCTGTAAGAAAGCCAAATTCCCTCAGATGGTATTGGATTATGGCAGTTCGAATGATGCATGTCTGAAGTATATCATTCTTTCCTATTCATTACGTTTCTTTTTCTTTTTTTCCACACATGTTCAGACCCCATGCAGTCCATATTGAGCAGCCTAGAACAGCAGCATGAGGAGGAGAAGCGGTCTGCTCTGGAGCGCCAGAGGCTCATGTATGAACACGAACTGGAACAGCTCCGAAGAAGGCTATCTCCTGAGAGGCAGAATTGCCGAGGTGTGGACCGGCTCTCCTTCCACTCGCCCAGCGCCCAGCAGCGCTTGAAACAGTGGGCTGAGGAGAGGTAGGTGTGCAGGACGCCCTGATTTGGGTAGCTCTTGTACTCCTTACCTAGGAAGGTTCTGGTGGGGAATACTAGATGATGCTTGGAAAGAATGACATTTCCAAGACTGTTAGAGCCAAGACTCACTTGCGGAACTCCCTCCCTTCTTCCTTCTCCCTTTGCTTCTTTCCCACCTCTCCCTTTTTCCTCGTTCACTTTTCTTTTTGTTTTTGTTATTTTGAAACAGTCTTATCCATATGTATAAGTTGGCTTTGAAATCACTCTGTAGCCTAGACTGGCCTGCAACTTAGAAACTTCCTGCCTCAGTTCCTGCCTCAGCACCCTGAGCACTGTGGTTACAGGTCTCTGCTTACGTGCTGGCTTTTTTTCTTCTCTCTGTGTTTCTTTAATATCACCGAGGATTGAAGCCATGGCCTAGAATATGCTAGGCAGGCACTTTACCTCCAAGCTGTAATCCAGCTCTTACTTTTCATTTTTGGAAAGATGGGAATTGCTGGTACATTTAGGTTTCTTTAAAACTGCCCATATTATCTGCGTTTGTGATGCACGCCCCTAATCCCAGCACTCAGGAGGCTGAGGCAGACAGATCTCTGCAAGTTCAAGACCAGTCTGGTCTCAGGGCAAGTTCTAGGTCAGCCAGGGCTACATAGAGAGAACTGTCTCAAGAAAACCATCACCAACAAAATACCATGTTAGATACTGCCTATTTTCAGTCTGTGTGGCCTTTTGCTTTAAATAAAGAATACTTTACCACTGTATCATGCTTTAGATTCTGAAGGTTGGTAGATTTTTCTTTTTAAAGGGGGAAAGAAAGTTGATTATCTGGACTGATGAGGTGAGGTAGGTACAGCATGATACTAATATGATGCAGAGTACCAGCTTGATCTCTTATGGCCTGATTAGCATGGCACTAAATGTGTCTCCCATGGTTTGAGAGTGCAGCACTAACCTCCTGTTACTCCGATCTGCATACAGCCATCATCCCTGTCTGCTGGAGACTGACAGGCATGTAGAGTCTCCAGTCCTACTGCGAGGATCTTGAGTTGATCAGGATGCTTTGTGTTTCATATGCAGTTGAGTTTGCAGAGCCCTGCACCTACCTGTGGGCAGCTTGCTATGCAAGGAATGCTGTGCTTGTGACATTGGTCTAGAGACCAGTGTGTGCATGGGGCGGTGTCAGTACCCTGTTCTGTCAGCGGAAGAGAGTTGTGAATGAGCCGATTGTGACCATGCTCTCCCATATGCTGTTTTGTGTGTTATTGCTACCTGCCTCTACCAGTCCTGTTTTTTTATTTTATCTTAAAGAGAGGCAACATTGAATAACAGCTTGATGAGGCTGAGGGAGCAGATTGTAAAGGCCAACCTGCTGGTACGGGAAGCTAGTTACATCGCAGAAGAGCTGGATAAAAGAACTGAGTATAAAGTTACCCTCCAGATTCCAGCCTCCAGTCTGGATGCCAATAGGAAGGTGAGGTATCCATCTTCTCTACAGCAGGGATGCCATTCCAGAGGTTGTACTGGACTCTACCCCTCGTGTCTAGATTAGTTGAAGCTATTTCCTTCTGTTTTCTGAGTTGTATGTGTCTGTGTGTATATACTGTGTGTGTCTACTAGCTGCTAGTCAAGTACTCCTTGCTCTCCTTGGGCCTATCCTTTTTTCATACCTGATTTTCATTGTTTTTTTGTGACATGGCCTCAAATTCAAGGCAGTCCTTCTGCCCTAGCCTCCCAAGTTCTGGGAGTACAGGTATGAGCTACCACACCTTCTTGGATTTTTGAATTGTAATTTATAATAATAGTTTAGGCTGGTCTTGAACTCCCCATTCTCCTGCCTCAACCCCCTGAATGAAGTATTATGAGTATTTCCACCACACTGGAAACATCACTGGTCTAGAAAGAGTGCATAGTGGCACTTAGTTCATATGCAGTGTTGTCCTGGCTCTGCATGATTGTCTGTCCTTCTAGTCATTTGAAGTAGGAAACTTATGACGTGTTTTGCCCTCAAAAGAGTGACTGGGGCACCCTAGATAATTTACTCTTGAAAGGCATTCCAGGTGGCTACTCTTAAAAGTTTACTTTTTTGTTTTAAAAGATTTATTTTCTTATGTATTCAGGTGCTTTGTCTATATGTATGCCTGCAGACCAGAAAAAGGCATCAAATTGTAAGCTGCCATGTGGGTGCTGGGAAGGAACCTAGGACCTCTGGAAGACCAGCCAGTGGTCTTAACCACTGAGCCATCTCTCCAAACCAAAGTTTACTTTCTTAGCATTAACATTCTATTTATTTAAGCAAATGAAAAAAAAATCACCAGTTTGAGAGATGGCAGGATGGCTCATTCGGTAAAAGATGCCTGCCACTGAGATTGACAATCAGAGTTTGACCCACATGTTAGAAGGAGAATGCCAGCCAGTTCCTGCAAGATGATCTCTGACCTTCGTGTATACACACACACACACACACACACACACACACACACAGAGAGAGAGAAAGAGAGAGAGAGAGAGAGAGAGAGAGAGAGAGAGAGAGAGAGAGAGAGAGACTAAGAAAGAGGGTGAAAGAGAGGTAAAAACCCCACACTTTTAAAAAAATTGTTAGTTTGGACTGATGGTACACTCCTGTAGTTCCAGCCTTTAGGAAGTAGAGGCAACAAAGAACAGAGGAAGATCAGGAGATTGAGGCTAGCCTGGGCTACATGAGAGCCTGTTTCATAAGAAAGAAAAAGGAAACGTTTTATAACTATCTCAGCTAACTTTGCCTTGTTGACATCTCTTGTTTGCAGCGAGGCTCTCTGCTCAGTGAACCTGCCATCCAGGTGAGAAGGAAAGGGAAAGGAAAGCAGATCTGGTCTCTGGAAAAGCTGGAAAACAGGCTTTTGGATATGAGAGACCTCTACCAGGAGTGGAAGGAATGCGAAGAAGACAGCCCGGTAAGCTGCTGAAGAGTCGCGTCCCCAGTAGTCGAAGAAGGAGCCACACGATAGTGAATCTGCCCAGCTCTGGGGACATTGAATGCTTTTCCAAGATTGTTGTTCTGGTTTTAAAGTAAAATTTATTTTAAACCTTAAGTTGTTGAGCTGAGTAAGTAGTTGAATAGTTGGTCATGTGCATGTTTTCGTTTGTATCTACTCTTTTCTCTTTGGGTTCTAGCAGAATTTCCCCTTTCCATCTGTTAGTGAGTGCGCCTGTCTCAGCTTGCTCTGGGGGTCACTTTGAGGCAGGGTGCAGGTCTTCTCAGCACGATGCAGACAATTACTCTGCAGTTGATGGGTTTACATTCATCAGTGTACCTTGGTATTTGTACTGCTAGGAAGGTCTCTGAAGGCATTGTGATCCCAAAGTAAGTGCCCACCTCTGTACTGGTGCTGGCTCCTCTGTAGGCAGGTGGGATTGTGGTGGTACACTACCACAGCCGGCTACTTATACCAGTGTTCTCAATCCTGCTGGTCCACTTTCCACATGGAGTTGCTTTCCTCCTTAGCCTTTTCATTCATTCATTCATTCATTCATTCATTCATAGATTATCATCAGTAGAAATTACTTTTTATGGTTAGGTGATATTTTTGCCTAAATTCATAATTTTCTTGAGTAGTCCTCTCCTATTTTGACTTAGAGATAGGTATGAAAATGAATGCCAAATGGGCTGAAAAGATGGCTCAGCAGTTAAGAGCATTGACTGCTCTTCCAGAGGTCCTGAGTTCAATTACCAGCAACCACATGGTGGCTCACAGCCATCTGTAATGGGATTTGATGCCCCCTTCTGGTGTGTCTGAAGACATCTATAGTGTACTCATATACATTAAGTAAATAAATAAATCTTAAAAAAAACCAAACAAACCCAGAGTGCCAAAAAAGTCCCGCTGCTGTTGTTGCTGCTCTAATTTGCAGTAGTACATTTAGCAACTGAGTAGGGTCTTGCCTAAAAGATCAGTGAAGAGATTAGTGCTCAGCTGCTTCTTTACATTCACTGAGGCAGGAGAATCTTTGTGAACTCAAAACAACCACTGTGGTCTGTATAGTGATTTCCAGACCAACCAAGGCCATGCAGTGAGACCCAGTCTCAAAAAAAAAAAAAAGAAAGAAATCAGGATATAATGGTAAAAGTTGTTGGTCAAATGAAAAATGAATTTATTTTATGGGATTCTTTTTTTTTTCTCATGAATTTGTATGTTTGAAATCTCTTTTAGGTTAGCCGGTCCTACTTCAAGCGTGCTGACCCATTCTATGATGAACAGGAAAATCATAGTCTCATCGGTGTGGCCAATGTCTTCCTGGAGACCCTGTTTTATGATGTGAAGTTACAGTATGCTGTGCCAATCATCAACCAGAAGGGAGAGGTTGGCTATCACTGCCTCAGTCGGCAGACAGCTCGGGACAGTGAGGGGTGCTGACAGGACACTTGTTAATACCTTTGTTTTTTAACCAGTCCTGACTAGTGATAAGTATTTGTCTTATGGGCACCCTATGTTTCCATAGGGCTATAAGGAGGACATTCCTGTTTTACTCAGATTGCAAAGCAGCTGTTAGAAACTCACCCTTTACTGTCTCCCACATTGTTACCTCCTGGCTTTATCAAGGAAGACAGGTCCTGGCAGGGAGAAAGAATTCAACCTAGAAGCCAGTGTTTGCTTTATTTCCTTTTTCAGGTGGCAGGCCGGCTGCATGTGGAGGTGATGCGACTCAGCGGGGCCATTGGGGAGAGGATTGCAGGAGGAGACGATCCTACAGAGCTCAGCTCTGAAAAGGAAGCCCAGGAGAACAGGCTGGTCTGCATGGTAAGCCAGAGGCTAGAAGGAGCCCAGGTGGGACCATCACTGAGATTGTAGGTTATACAATAAACTCATTTTCAACAACTTATAGATACCTGTCTTCAAAGAAGTCTTTTAGTGTTCAGTATTTTAGGGATTGTGTTTTGACATACTTCTGGAAAGATTCTTTCAACATTTCCAGTACTTTTTCTCTGTGGCCTTGGACCAGTCCCCTCCTCCTCTGCCACTCAGCAGTCAGGGTGAGTGAGCTGCTTACCTGTCCGGCCCATATGAGTTTTCCATTACCAGAGCTCTCCAGTTCTGCTGAAGATCAGTGTTTGCCTCTCTGTGGTCCTATGCCTTAGCTGTTTCATTTTTACCTGGCCCAGCTTCTCTGTACCTCCCTGGTTACTCAGTGCCTTTGCATGTGCCATTCAAACCAAACAGTTCCTAGCCCTTTCTGTCTGGTCTTCCTGTGCTTGTTGTTCATGGCAAACTGTGAGTGTTATGTTGAAACCCTATGTCAGGTACCATGGTAGAGCTGAAAATGCCAGGTTCCTGCTGTCCAGTAGCTAGAGATATGTGGGTATGAGCAGAAGCCTCTGGTGTATCATCCATTGCGAGGATACAACAGTTGCCACATGTCCTAGTGTACAGAGAAGCTGTAAATTCAGATGGTAGGTTCTGAGGGAAAATGAGGAATATTCTGGAAGAATGAGACTGTAAGAGAAGGTGTTAGCTAACACCAGATTTACAGGGGCTGTGGTGTTTGCTGGGTGATATGGAGGGTCTCATGATTCTGGCACCTGCTCCCTCCTCTCTCTTTATGGTGCAGTCCTTGTCTGAATCTCCAGATGCCCCCTAGTGGGCCAGTGCTGCTAGTGGTTCAGAATCCTGACAAGATTTGGTGACAAAATTATCAAGAGTGTGTAGTACTTAAAGGAGATGATTAGAAGATCTGGGAAGAAGCCTTGGTCAGATCTTGGTTCTAAACTCATCCTAGGTCAAGCTTCTTCCTCAGTAAATATTTCTACAATTGGGGTTGTTGAAAGGAGTAAGTTAGCACACAGCCATAGGAAGGGGGAAGCTAGTGCTGTTGAGAGCTGAGCTGCTTTCTGCAACTGTCTGCATGATGAGGAGGCCTGTAGTGCTCTGAGACATGAGCTCCTGCAGTGGGAGGGGTCAGTTCTTAACTCACTGACAGTCTCGCTCTTACTCAGTTGTTCTCAGCTTCAGAACCTCTTCCTTGAGGTCATGTGCTTGCTCATCAGATGTTGAGATGTAAACTTCTGGCTCCATCTGTGTGGCCATTTCTGAGATGATAGTGATTACATCTCTGGGAGATCAGCTTTCACAGTGTAAAACAATGAGAATGATTCCCACTAATGGTGGCATACAGCCTTATCCCAGGATTTGGGAGGCAGAGGCTGGTGGATCTCTGAGTTTGGGGCTAGCCTGGTTTACAGAGTGAGTTCTAGGACAGCCAGGGCTACACAGAAATCCTGTCTTGAAAAACCAAAAAAATAGAAAAAAAAATCGGTCAATCAGAATAGTAATTCCTTAAGGTCATAAACTGTGTAGTCAGCTTTCTTAAGTGTCTTTGGTGGCATTACCCAGGTTTCTTTTATCTCCAGATTCTGTACTCTCTCAACTTGAAATGTGTTTGTTGGAGCACCTGTGTTGTCCTGTTGCTCTGTTCGTTGTCATTGCATGGCATGCTCAGAGGCGTTAGACCCAGCTTGGGAGCAGCAAGGTGTAATGCCCCGCAGACACAGAGTAGGAAAGCAAGAGTGATATAGGCGGTGGTGTGTTTTTCTGTCAACATTACTGGTTTTTAAAGTTGTCTTCATGTCATAATGAACTTTTAGATTTAATATATTTGTCTTTGTGTCCTGGGCATTCATTACTTGTGTCAAAGCTCCAGTACTTCAGAATTTGAGTGGTGGTAGTCCCTTCAGTTGATCCTCGAGTTCTGCAGACATGATAGGTTTTGGGTACAGTAGATATTTTGCCTCGTCTTGTATACATTTTCTTTTCTGGACCCAGAATCCACCATTTCTTAAGAAGCAGTGTTCATTTAAGTTGCACATACTTCTTAGAGATCAAGCCCTAGCTGTAGGGGCTCATTGTGTATAAAGACAAGGGCAGATAAGACATAACATCAAGAGAAGCTCCTGTGAAAAGTTAAACTGGGGACAGTTTCTGTCCCCGTACAGACATCTGCATTCATTTTCCCGTAATGAAAGAGTATGCCCATATTTCTGTTTTCAGACACATTATATTGAAAGCTCCAGGTGCCATCGATTCCTGCCAGTTCACTTTGGTTCCTTCATGTTGAGCTGCAAGTTAGTGCTATCCTGACACCTTGTGGCGGTTTCAATTTTTGTAGTAAAATTAAAAACAACAACAACAACAACAACAACAACAACAACAACAAAAACCCAAACCAAAACAAGAACAACAACAAAACCAGCCTATGTGCTTGGTATGTTTTCCTCATTCCTGGTGTTCTTCATTCCTGGCAGTCTCAGCCCTCAGGAGCTCCTGCAGAGGGCAGGTCAGCACATCTGATCTTGCCTTTTGTTTATTCCAGCCTTAGACTGAGGTTCATTTCTGTAAGCTAACTGCTTTCAGATGGAATTCCATCACAAATCAGCATGTGTGTTATGTCAGCAGCACCTGGCCCAGCAGACATTTATCTCAGTGCTTTCAGTACTGAGGCCTCAGCTCTCTAAGGGCAGACCTAAATCTTCCCTCTCTGCTTAGAGAAAGCTGAGTTTAAGCCTTTAATTTACACCACACACAGGCTAGTAAGTGACAAGGATCCTTTTTGGTCTGTGTAATGCCAGGGGCTTGTGATCATCCTCCACAGCACATTGCCTCACTTAAGGTATATAATAAATATTTTAAACATGTAGAAAGTCTTAAAATTTTTCCTGGAAAGTATATCCTAGAATACTGATGGTCAGTTTGATGTGGAGAGAGAAAGCACATCAGCTCTCAGAACCTAGCTGCATGGGTGGTTCAGGCTTGTTGATAAAACAGGAAGAAATGACATAAAGTGACATCAATGTTCATTGTTGACCTGTTATTCAGGAAATCTGCTTTTCGTGATTTTATGTCTTCGGAGTTCCTAAATGCCACGTTATAGTTGAGGTTGTGTAACTCAGAATATATACACCACACAGTCCAATTTATTCTTACTAAATTTATTTACTAGATATGAAGTGACTCAGATGACTTAGGAAAAGAGAGCAGCTGGAAAGTGTTAACTTATGGCCAGTTCAGTTGTGTGAAGACCTTCCTGGGCAGACTAGATGCCCCAGATTAAAAGTGGATCTTTCTCCCTCAAAGATCCAGATGAGAAGTAAGTCTTCCCACTGCAATTGATTAATTAAGGAAAAAAAAATCCCTTACAGGTGTACCTAGCTATTTGAGTTTTCGTTAGTTCCAGATGTAGTCAAGTTGACAACCAGGAGTAGCCAGCACACATACCATTAAGATGTAGTATAACTAATAATTCTAGGATTTACTTCATAATTGTGTGGTTTTAACACCCTCACAGAAACTCCAAATTGAGATCCAGATACTGCTGCCAAAAGTATTTAAGAATGTTTGGCTGCTTTGAGATCAGTGTGGGCAGCTGGAGGCATGTCTCAGTGGTTAGGAGCATTTGCTGCTCTTCCAGAGGACCTTGGTTCTGTTTCTACCAGCTACTTATACCAGCTCACAACTGCTTGTAACTCCAGCTCCAATGGGTTTGATGTCCTCTTTTGAGGGCACCTGCCCCCCCCCAAGGGGTGTGTGTGTGAATGTGTGTGTGTGTGTTTCTAAGTAAGTGTGTAAGTGGGGCTGGAGAGATGGCTAAGAGTGTTTGAGAGTACTTGCTGTTCTTTAAAGGACTGGAGATCAGTTCCTAGAACCCATGTCAGGCAGCTCATGTCTTCCTGTTACTCCACCAGTGCATCAGATACCTTCTTTTGAACTTCACAAGAACCTGCATACACTCACACACAGTACACACATATCCATATAGTTAAAATAATAAAATCTTTTTAAAAAAGGGTTCTGATGCAGGTATTTTCTCTGGGGTGTTGGTCCTATTGGGCATGTGCTTGTGGCCATACTTTGTAATCAGGGACTCTAGTATCCTCTCATCCAGAGCTTCTTTTGAGTGTTTTCTGGCATTTTCCAGGGAGAGGGTATCAGGGTAAATGTCAGTGTAGAAAACAGAAACTCTGTGGTTTTCACCTCCTCTGTTCTTCCCTCCACATGCTCAGTGAAATTCCCAATAGAAGTAAAATAAAAACAAAGTGATGTGATCGTAGCACACAGCATTTCTGTTTCAGGACTCAGCTCCTTCTTATACTTACCTTATGATAAAGTAAGTGCCTGTCCTCTCCTGAAGGTTTGCTGCTTATTTACTCAGACATGATTTTGTGCTTTGCTCATTGTGCTGAATGGCTTTGTGCTTTCCTTATGAAATGTTGGGTACTGTTGATTTCCAGAACCTTCTTCTGCAGTAGTGATGATGGTATCCTACATTCTGACAAACCAGGATTCAATGCTCATCAGCTTCTAAGTGCTGTCCAGAATTCACCCTAGTATCTGCTGTTGTCACCCTGTGTCAGGCCTGTGTCCTGTGCTCACACTGAATGAGATATGCCTCACTTAGGTGAATGGTTGTGACAGAGTCAAAGCAGGACCTGAATTAAGTACTCCGTGGAGCCTGCTGGTAGAGACAAGAGCCTTCTTTCCTTTCAGGTTAAAATACTTCAAGCCACAGGGTTGCCGCAGCATCTGTGCCACTTTGTCTTCTGCAAATATGACTTCTGGGATCAGCAGGAGCCAGTGACCGTAGCCCCTGAAGTGGATACATCTTCGTCTCCCACCAGCAAGGAGCCACAGTGTATGGTTGTGTTCGATCATTGCAGTGTGAGTTCTTTTCAGTCTGCCTTGGTGTTGAAGTTATTCATGTAAACACAGCTAAAGAGTGAATGCTGTATCTTGGATGGTTGTCCTGGTATTCATGTTGGGGAGTTTTCTAGTCCTAGACCAAAGTGTTAGTTCATTCAACATGTCCACAGTCAAGAGTTGACTTCAAAGAAAAACAAGCTTGTGTTCATGTATGTGAGCACTCTTCTCCAGAGGGAGTCTCTTTCATAAAAAGGTTAAGAAACTAATGTTTTAGTGAAAATGAAGGTAGTAACAAGACCAGAGACCACCCTGCTGGGCATGCCATGTTCTGCCATGTTGGTTGGTTACTTTTTCAGCTGCTCCTGACCTGTTGTTATTTTTTAAAATATTATTTATTTAATGTATATGGGTACACTGTAGCTGTCTTCAGACACAACAGAAGAGGGCATCAGAGCCCATTACAGATGGTTGTGAGCCACCATGTGGTTGCTGGTAATTGAACTCAGGACCTCTGAAAGAGCAGTCGGTGCTCTTAACCACTGAGCCATCTCTCCAACCCCGACCTGTTATTATTAATGATGATGTTTTTGTGGGCTGAATAAACTAAAAGTAGTAACTATCACTTTACTTTCGGCTGGATACTATCAGAGTTTGGACTGGTTTTTGCTATTTTTGACCCACAACAAAAATGAAAACAGGCTTCCAAAACATTGCTAACAAAACAAAATAATTTGCTATTTTTTCAAAGTGAGAATCTTTAAAGTTCAAAGTAATAGCTATGTTTGTGTATTTTTTTTATTTTAAAAGATTATTTTTTTTTTGAATTCTGTGTTTCTTTATGTGTTGTACACATGAGTTCAGGTGCCCACCGAGGCAAACAACATTGATCTCCTGGATCTGGAGTTGGCTAGGCAGT
The DNA here is from genome assembly GCF_011762505.2 of Arvicanthis niloticus. Taxonomy (NCBI): domain Eukaryota; kingdom Metazoa; phylum Chordata; class Mammalia; order Rodentia; family Muridae; genus Arvicanthis; species Arvicanthis niloticus. The sequence continues at coordinate 54,597,860 of NC_047660.1, read as the reverse complement.
TGTAAGTCACCAGATGTGGGTCCTCTGGAAGAGCAGTGCTCAGTCTTAAGCTTGAAGCCATCTCTCTAGTCCCTTTCAGAGCCATATTATATATGAAAGCAAGAGTGTTAGTCTGTTAAATGACCATCTGTTCTATGAGGAAAGTATGCCACTGTTTCTCTCTTCCTTCCTTGTATAATTAAGGATGTGACACCTGGTTTAAGTAGTTGCAAGACCAAGCAAGTGTGTGCTGCTCTGTAATGAGCTGTTGTGTTTCAGGAGTTCAGTGTTAACATCACAGAAGACTTTATTGAATATCTCTCAGAAGGGGCCCTGGCTATTGAAGTATATGGACATAAAATGAATGATCCCCGGAAAAACCCAGCTCTGTGGGATTTGGGAATCATCCAAGCAAAAACAAGGAGTCTTCGGGACAGGTGAATCTTTTGAAATTACTTAAATCATTAATTAATTTTTAATGTATCAATGCTCTGTCTGCATGTATAGCTGCATGCCAGAGGAGGGCATCAGATCCCTTTACAGATGGTCTTGAGCCACCATGGGGTGGCTGGGAATTGAATGCAGGACTTCTGGAAGAGCAGCCAGTGCTCTTAACCACTGAGTCATTTCACCAGCCCCAACTGGTAAATTTTTGATATTTGTTGGATTCCCATTTCTAGCTTTAAAAATTTTACTGGAAACAACCGTCATTTATTTTGAAATTATTTTGCTTTCCCTTGTATATATGTGATATGTACATGTGTGCATAAATGTTTGCATGAGTGGAGTGTGGGTGTGGGCTAGTATCTGTGGGGGTCAAATTTGACATGAAATGTTTTCCTCAGTCACTCTTTACCTTATTCATTAAGGCACAAGGCCCCTCATTCAAACTCAGAGCCCACTTAGTAGGTCTAGTTTAATTAGCCAGCTTGCTCTGGGGATCCTGTGTCTGTATGCTTAGAGCTATAATTATAGGCAGGCATTGGTTTATCCAGCAGTTATGTGTGTTCTAGACTCTAGTGGGTCCTCATGCTTGTGCAGCTAGCATTTTAACTATTGAATCAGGACCATTATTTTTATGAATTAATGGTCACCTTTTTCCAAGCGTCACCACTCTAGGGCTGTAGTCTACCAGTAAAACTTCCTTAGAACACCGAACTTCATAGAACAGTGGAAAAAAGCATGTGGGCGTTTAAGGAGCAACAGTGAAATGAAGTTCAGGAGAAAGGTCACTTACCACAGTGAGTTTTGTCTGATTAGCTAGCCGTGGAGAGACGGATGGCAATCTACGGTAGCATTCATGTTGACACTGTCTCTAGCTCACAGATGTTTGTTGTTGGTCCCTTGTTTGACTTTGTGCTGCTGATGTTTGAACCCAGGGCCTCTCGAATGCTAGGCAAGTGCTGCACAGGTCTGCAGCCCCGGCTCTTTCCAGTTCTGAGTGCCATCAGCATGGGAGGAGGTAGCTCATTTGGTGGCATAAGCGAGTTCAAAGGGAATGACTCAAAGAGGCAGTGTTTTTGCTGCCATCTAATTATAGATGAGAACCAGATTTTCTTTTTTAGCAAATCCTAAATTAGAAGGTGAGATTTTTATTCTTTATTCTTTAATTTTCTTACTAATTGACCTGAGAGCACATCCTTGTCAAGTCATGGATGACATCTTCCTAAGTGAAGAACATCCTGTGTTTGGCTTCTGAGTACTGACGAGAATATTTCAATCATTGGATAACCATTTTCAAATGTATTTTTCATGATGCTCCCCCCATGAGTGTTCTCTCTTCCCCCCTCTGTGTATGTGTGTGCACATGCACGCGTGTTTTTGTGGGTTTGAACTCTGAGCCATTGTTCTAACCCCATGTTGTAATCTTCTAAACATAATAAAAGTACAAGTGAGGTGTAGCCCACTGGTAGAGCATTTGCTTAGCACGTGAAGGCCACCTGGATTCAGTCCTCAAAACTGGAAACAATGGCAAAATGAAGAACCATCCTAGATTGGTGTCGTCAGTTTGACTTTGGGTACATGTTATTTGTCATTGTATGCTGTACATTTCTTTCTGATCTAAAGATCATTTCACTGGACTTCTTTGTTTACAGTCATTCTTACTGTAAGGCCCTACGCTGTCTGTATTGAAGTAGGGAGGCATGGTTTGGGGGCTGGGGAGGTAACTCAGTTGACAGGGTGCTTACCTAGCATGCATGAAGCCCTGGGTTTGGTTCATAGTACTGTATAAATTGAATATGTTGGTGCACACTTGGAATCTCAGAAGAAAGAGGCAGGAATATTGAAAGTTAAAGAGTACCTTTGATTGTATAGTGAGTTTGAGCACAACCTGGTATATATGAAACCCTGTCTAAAATTAGAAGGGTAATTTCTTAAGATCTGCATGTATTTCCTAGGTGGAGTGAAGTCACCAGAAAGTTGGAATTCTGGGTTCAGATCTTGGAACAGAATGAGAATGGTGATTACTGTCCTGTGGAAGTGATTGCTGCAAAAGATGTCCCAACAGGAGGGATCTTTCAGCTCCGACAGGTACCAACATTGTGACATCATAGTAAATTTCTTGACACTAGATGGCTTATACTGGATTCTTTTAAACAGAACTTTCAATAATGATGATGAACTATAAAATGGTCAAGCCCATTTATTTGAAATAGTTAAATGTATTGATGTTTATTTATCTACTGTGTATGTTTGTGGGTAGTTGTATACCACTGTGCACATGTAGAAGTCAGAGGATAACTTGTGAGACTTGGTTTTCTCTTTTCCTTCAACATATAGTCCTGGAGTTTGAATTTAGGGTGTTAGGTGATGGCGGCAAGATCTTTTACTTTGCCATCTCCCTGGCCCCTTCCTAGGTTTTAATTTTCATTTCAATCCCATTTCTTGTTTTCTTTTTTGGTTTTTCGAGACAGGGTTTCTCTGTGTAGCCCTGGCTGTCCTGGAACTCACTCTGTAGACCAGGCTGGCCTCGAACTCAGAAATCCGCCTGCCTCTGCCTCCCAAGTGCTGGGATTAAAGGCGTGCGCCACCACTACCAGGCATTCAATCCTGTTTCTTATATAAAAATGGTCTCTTATGTACATTTTCTTCTATTGTCAAAAATCTTACTACTTAATGATGTTTTAAAAGTAGTTTCTAAAAGGGTTAAAAATAAGCCTTTTGAAAAATATTTTATTGTTTTGTATATATGTGTCTGTATATGTGTGAGTTTGTATGCCATACGACACAGTGCAGGTCAGAGGACAATTTAGAAAAGAGGTTTCTCTCTGCTGTTTGGGCCTTGAGAATTGAATTCAGGTCATCAGGCTTGAAGTAAGCACCTTTACTGGTTGAGCCTTGTTGGATTAAAAACAAGAAGTGTTCAAGGAAAACTTAGAATTGAAGAGTGAGACTTAAGGCAGACATACCAGGCAGCTTCATGTGCTCATGAACATAAGAGAGGCAGTTCAAAGTGGCAGAGACAGGGAGGACTGCTGGCTCGTTGCTGGCCCTGCCAAGTCCTAGCAGTGTACTTGTGAGCTTCTTCACCTGGAACAGAGAGGGGTTAGCACCAGCATCGTGGGTTTGGGTGAGAATTAGGAGAGTGTTGTATAAAGCCCTGTGCTTGACACATGGCAGGTGTTAAGTGTGTGTGTCTGAGTCCATGCAGGATAGACTATGGAGCCCTCACCGATCACCCAGGTGAGTGGCCATCTGTCAGTCTATGCTGCTGACTGACAGTGACAGGGCAGGCCTCTATACATAATTAATGTGTTTCTTAACGAAAAGTGACAGTCTTCATCGTGAAGGGTTTCTGTACATGCCCACATAGCCTCCTATTGCTGACCCTTCCTTGCTTTTATGTCACATATTACAGAGAGTGGAAAATATCAGTGTAATTTGTACAAATAATTGGAAGTACTCTTTTTACAACAGTATGCCTCATTTCAAAAATCTAGTAGGCTGTTATCTAGAGTTTTCATATTTTAAGATATAATACTAGGGGGCTCAGTGATTAAGAATTCTTTCTTCTCTGCCAGCTCTCAAGTTTGGTTCCCAGTGCCCAGGTCACATGGCTCACAATCACCTGGGATTAAAGGTCTGCATCACCACTGCCTGGCAGTTCTTATTTTTAAAACAAGATTGAATACTGACTTTGGTACCCTGCACTTTAACATAGGCTGCAAGTGTTTTTCTGCACCTGTCACTTTAGTGACTGGTACAGGATGTCACACTTTAAACAGTTGTCGGCATTCCACATTCGATATAGGTTTACTACTTTGTTCTTCACTTCAGAGTACTTATCCATGTACTTGATTGTTGAATTGCTGGGGCAAAGGTTGCTTACAGTTTGAAGTTTACCTAGCCCTAGAACAAGCCTGACCAGTTTAAATTCCTGTCTCACAGGATTGATACTGTTTCATAAATCTTGATCTCTATTGGAAGTAATTTCTAGCTTAGCAGGTTGAAATAAAAGCTCTCATAGTGCCGGGCGGTGGTGGCGCACGCCTTTAATCCCAGCACTTGGGAGGCAGAGGCAGGCGGATTTCTGAGTTAGAGGCCAGCCTGGTCTACAGAGCGAGTTCCAGGACATCCAGGACTACACAGAGAAACCCCATCTCGAAAAACCAAAAATCAAAAAAAAAAAAAAAAAAAAAAAAAAAAAAAGCTGTCATAGTTACCTTGTCTGAAAGTTGGCCTTTTTTCAGTCTAGGTCTCCTTAGGTATCCCTAGAACTCTATATAGCCCAGGATAGCCTAGAACTCTATGCAGTCCAGGATAGCCTTGAACACAGAGATTTTCCTGCCTGTCTCTGGAGTGCTAAAGTTACAATGTGAACCACCACACCTGGCTCACTTGAACATTTTTTTTAGATATTGCATTTCCTTTGCTTGTGAGTTTTCATTTCCCTGGGTGTCCTGTCACATGCCAGTGCCAGCATTTGGCAGGCTGAGCCAGGAGGATTGCCTTGAATTCAAAATTAGTCCAGTATAGGCAGTGAGTACTACATCAGCCAGAGCTACATAGCAAGCCCCCATCGTTCATAAAACACATTTGTTTTTAGTTTCTTATTATTTAGAAATTATAAAAAAAAAAATGCTCATTTTGAGCGAGCCTACGGTGGCGCACGCCTCTCGTGCCTGCCCTTGGGAGGCAGACACGGTCGTGTTTCTGAGTTTGAGTCCAGCCTGGTCTCACTGTATCAGTGAGTTCCAGGAAAGTTTTAAAAAATGCTCATTTTGTTTTGTATCTGTTTGAAGGAAAATACATTTTCCTGACTAGTTTAGAATTTATGCTTTAGAACTTAACAGAGATAGATGAATGTCTCTAAAGCCAAGCATTTTTCTGTATCAGCCTGTAGGGGTCTCTCTAAATCAGAGTTTTGAAACTCAAGAAGCTGATTTTTGTGTGTGTATGTTTCCAAATCTCTGTGCTGCAGGGGCAGTCTCGGCGAGTTCAAGTTGAAGTGAAGTCTGTGCAGGAGTCAGGGACTTTACCACTGATGGAAGAGTGCATATTGTCAGTTGGCATTGGGTGTGTCAAAGTTAGACCACTCAAGTCCCCTAAGATCCATGAGAACGTCCATGTAAGTTTCTGAGCCTGCTCTGCTTTTTGAAAGGAAACAGCAGAGCAGAATCTTTTGAGACATTGCTGCCCCTGCCCTACCAGGGGTGTCTCCTTCAGTGCACTGTCTTGACAGGAGCCCCTTGTACTAGGTTGTTACTATGTGTTGTCCTGGGTGTGGTGAACTGAGAGTTAAAACCTCTCATCCTGGCAAACCACCAAGTCTAGCAGTGATTAACTTCCTTCCCATGGCCCACCCCTCTAAAGAACCCCCCACTGGCTGGTAAAGACTCTTTGCCAGCAGGTGTTTGATTTCCCCTGGAGTAGGGGGTGGTAAGCCCAGCAGGGAGAGCATTGTACTGACTCTGAAAAGGTCAGGGGAGCCTCTTCACTTTCCCCTAGAAGCTCCTAGTCTTACTAGCTTCCTGACATAGGGAGCCTGGTGAGGCTGAGTGGGAGGCCAAGGTTTGATGTATCAGTTAGACAAGAAGACAGGAACTGTGGGAGAAAATTGTGGTTGTGGAGGCCTGATTTGTGGGTAAATAATTGTTTTGGGTCTACATAATATGCTGTTTTCTTTTAGGAGGAAGAGGAGGACATGGACAGCTACCAGGTAATTGAGCACCTGTTGGCCTCATCAAATCAGCTTGATTCAAGTACTTAATTACACAGGCCAGGTTCTTTCTGCACTGCTACTTGATAATTAAACAGTTCTGCTTTTCCCCAAAGTCAAACAAAATATGGAATGTTGTGTATTGTAGGGGTTCATGGGCTAGGAATAGGACGCCCTGTGACAAAGTCCTTTCCTAATCAGGGATACTGCATTGGGCTGTTACACAACCAGCCCCCAGCTTCCTTGCCTGGGCTCTCCATGAGCTGAGTCACCCACGGTGGGAGGGAATGGAGGTGTCTCTGTGTGTGTACCTACATCTTACATGTGTGAGACCAGGTCACCCTGAATGCTCCCTTCCTTGAGTTGTTCATTAGTTTTGGAGGTTTTGTTCCCCCTGTCGTTTCCTTCCCTAACGTGCCAGATTTTGTTTATGCCTGTGAAGTTGCATCTTGTCATCATTTAGGACTGCCCAGGCTCTTTGGAGCCTGATTATGTCATCTGCTGTAGTCACTCTTCTGGCTTTGCATCATCCTAATTTGATAGAAATGTCTGCTTTCCTATAAGTCACTGATTAAGGGAAAAAAAAAAAAAAAAAAAGCAGCAAGAAAAAAAACCCCAGCACATCAGCTGGGTTGAACTCAGAGAATGGAGTCTTCTTTTAAACAGACATTATCCCATTGATCACTGCTTTCTGGATGTGGCGTTTGAGCCCTCTGTGACTGCACTTAGAGTAGATGCACAGCATGCTTCTCCATCTTATCCACAGGAATGTCATAGGCTATTTGGTTAAGTGCCCTGTTGAAATCCAGATACTTGACATCTGCAGCATTCCTCTGAAACGCCAGCCCCCTAACCATGTTACTAAAGGAAATGAGGTCAGGTTGGTGTGCTGGCAGGTGTTGACTGGTGGGGTTCAGTCTGTCAGTGATAACCCCTGTGGTCTCGCCCACTGCTACCTCCCAAATATGCTCAAGGAGTAGAAGCATGCACCGTTGGAGGTGACTGGAAACTTGAAGGATTCTTACTGGTAGTTCTGAGGAGTAAACATTTGAAGCTTGTTAAGTACAGTTTGTGAGTCTTGTCCATCCAGGCAACCTCATAGAAGATGTTGTTTCTCATGGGTGGAGTTAAGCAAGTACAAAGAGAACCAATTCTTAAGCACCTGTCCACTCTAGAGTCCACTAATGCTTCCTGTTCTGGGAGTTGTGATCTGAATTACTTGTTGGCACTTCATGCTGGCCTGGCCCGGAGCTCAGGTGGTAGACTGCTTGCCTTGTATTCAGGTTTTATGTCCCAGTTATGCTGGGCATGGTGACAAAGCCTGTGAGCATGCCAGCACTCTCAGGTGGGAACAGAGACGCAACAGTGCGGGTGAAGGTCATCTTTAGCTCCATAGTGAATGCGCTCTAGGCCAGTCTGGGTTGTACGAGACACTGTGTTTTAAAAGGAAAAGAAGAAAGAGAAGGGAAAAAGGCAATTGTTGCATGCTGCTTATGTCTTGGCGTTAGGAGAGTAAGGTTAATTTGGAGAGTGTCTAGTTTAAGCGTGTTGCCTGGATATCGCATTGAGTGTGGCTTCCTCTGTTTTCTTCCAGGATAGGGATTTAGAGCGGCTTCGTAGAAAATGGCTCAATGCATTAACCAAACGTCAAGAATACTTGGATCAACAACTGCAGAAGCTTGTCAGTAAACATGGTAGGAAGAGAACCACAGCGGTGCAGTGGAGTGTCAGTAGCCCTCTTGTAACTGGCTGAGGGCCCAATGAATGTGGTGGTTTGAATGGATGCCTGTTCTTGGTGTGGGGCATAGCCTTTCAAAGAACACTTACTTATTTGGTTGTAATGATTTCTTCTTGTACTTCCTTCTGGGGGCAGGGCACAGACACACATATAGGCAAAACGTCTATATATATTAAAAAGTAACTGGGAGAAAGGTGTAGATGTTTCTTGTTGGAGGTACTGGGAACTTAGAAGCTGAGCCAGACTATCAGGCCCTGCACCAGAGCTCTGTGAGCTTTAAGAAGCTTCTGCAAGTTCCCATTGACCTAGAGAGAACCTGTTTACTCAAAGTAAACAGTGTGGAAACAGGCCGAAGAAATGGTCTTCATTTTTAAGAACACTGAACTGCTCTTGAAGAACTCTCTCTTTCCCCCTCTCTCCCCCTCTCTCTTGCTCCCTCTCTCCTTCCTCTCTCTCCCTCCCTTTCTCCCTCCCACCCACCTTCTACTTATGCACATACACTCACACAGTAATCCGCCCCCCCCCCCCCCCCGCACTAATCTGTCTAAATGTGGGAGCAGCAAGCAGAATTGCTAGACCTAACCCTAACTCTGCCCTTCTAGACAAAACTGAGGACGATGCTGACCGAGAGGCACAGCTCCTGGAGATGCGGCTGACGCTCACAGAGGAAAGAAATGCGGTGATGGTGCCTTCCGCTGGGAGTGGCATTCCGGGGGCACCAGCAGAATGGTAAGGTCCTACAGTGCGTCTTCTGAAGACCCCAGGGATGACCAGGCACTTTACTTCCCACTTGTGTTTTGCAGTGCTGCAATTAATGAATGGGTGTTTCATAATGAGAACAGAGATATTGAAAGACTGTTAAATTATTTCCATGAGTTGGATATGACTATGGCTTGAAACTGTTTTATTAAATAACACTGTTATTGGCCAAGGTAATTAGGACTTCTGAGAACTTAAATCAATATTTAGTACTACTGCACTTAGCATTAAAAAATAGTTAATATGTTAATTGCTTGGATCATTTGTTCCCTTAAAAGAATGTTAGGTCATTATGCAGTTAGAAAACTGCATCTCAACCAGTTTTGGGTTTTGGTGCTTAAACTGTGCTGTCAGCAAATGTTCTCTGACACTTACTGAAATTAAAGATAGGAAAGCAAGTTAAGCCACATTTGGCAAGAAAGAAAGCTTTAGACAGGCTTCTGGTGAACTAGTGAGTGAGTCTGTAAGTGAGCTCCCATGTCCCAGCACTGGAGGGGTTCTGCAGTCAATTGTGAACCTTGACACACCATCTTAGAAGGACATCATTGCTCAGGCCATTGTCCCCTGAGGACACATGTGATCCTGCTGTGTCTCAGATACCATACATAACCTGTTCTTCATGTTTTAGGACCCCAGTGCCCGGGATGGAGAACCACATTCCTGTTATATTTCTTGACTTAAATGGTAAGTTAGAAGTAGCTTCCAGACGCTTACCTTGATAAAGCCGTGACAGGGTAACTCTTTATATATCTAGCTAATCATGTTTCGGGTTGCAGTCATCCTGATTTAGGCTCAGTGCTCTGTGTGTGGTATTCTGATGCTGGACAAGGACTGTCCATCTCAATATCGATCTTGCTGTGGTGTGCACCCCCCCAACCTTTTCTTCCCTTTCTGTCCATCTCTTTCCATCCCTAGGGCCTCACACATGCTAGACTACCACTGAGCTACAGCCCAGCAGAGCAGCTATGGCTGTGATGCTCGCATTTCCATGTGGCAGCCCTGCTTCTCTGGGAGTGCTTTATTTCCCTACCAATTTAGGGTATTTTTCCACACTGATAAATGTTTTACTTCAATGCTCCAAAGAAAACGACAATGTGGTAAGGACCAACAACTAGGGATACTATGTTTTTTTTAACATTGTTTAGTGACGTTCTCAGCTTTTTTGTGAGTTTCTGTGAACTTAACCTTACTTGCTTATTTTTCTTTTTACATAACTGTTGTTTTCCCCCAACCCCCACACACCCATTCCACCAGTCTCTGTCTATAGGAGGGAAAATAGAAAATGCAGAGGTAGGTTAGGGAGCTAAAATAAGAAGTCAGCAGTTAAGCTCCATGAAACACCTGCAGAAGTGTGTATTAACACAAACTTCCCTAAATAGAGAAGCCTGGGTGTCCTCAGTGGTTCCCTTCACTGAGTGAAGTGTGTTAGAATGTTAGCATCCGGTGGCCCTGAGCTCTTGAATGTGCATGGGCTAGAGAGACATGGGGCACCCACACCAGCTATCCTGCCCACCCTGGGAGGTGAGAGTTCTCCCAGAGCTGTCACAGGACACTGCCTACCGTGTGCTCTTGAGCCTTGGAGGCTGAGACATTTGGGCCTGCTCTCGTGTTGGGCTTCCTGGGCAGCTGGAAGGCAGGTCTCCGAGGGATTGGGGGAGGATTGAAGGTCAGGAAGATTTCTTAGTTGTGCATTTGTTTTCTTCCCCAGTTAGAATGTTTTTGTAAATATACAAAGTACTGGATGTCACTATGACATTTTCATGTGTACATACATTTTGCTTTCCTTCTATGCACCCTCTCACCGTGTTCTCCTGTTTCTGTTGTACAATTCATGGGTCCCTTTCTTCAGCCAAGTCATTCTCCCACAGCCACGCCATGTAGGCAGATAGATAGACAGATTGAGATTTGCAAATGAGAGAAAATGTAGCATTTGTGTGTTTCTCCCCCATTACTGTCTTTCTCTCCTCTTCCTCCCATTAAGACAATTCCTGCCCCCGTCCCCATGTTTTTTTTCTTTTACCCTGTTATGGGGAAAAGATAGATGTCTTGTTGTGTTTGGCTTATTTCACGTAGCACAATGGTCTCTTGATTCATTCATTTTCTTGGAAATGATAAAAAGTCATTCTTCTTTATGGCTAAATAAAAGTCCATTGTGTAGCTATACCACATTAGCCTGGGAATCTGAAGAGATAGTCAGAACTTTGTTCAGCACTCCACATTAGTGGTCTACACAAGTGCACCTACTTTGCTTTGTAGGCACAAGCCTGAGGTAGATGGGGCACTGGAAAGTCAGGCTCAGGGCCGAGTGACCACAGGGCCCTGTGCAGTTGCCAGGTCCATTAGCCAGTCTGCACTTTTGTTAGGCTTAACTGTGAGGAATTACTCTCCCTTTCTTCTTCTTTCTTAAGTGCACTAAAGGGTGGGGAGATTGGGCTATGATCCCATCATTACCATTTCTGAGCAGACCTCTCCTAACCTCTGAGGTATCTTGGCTTCCTTTGCCTTCCATGTAAAATATGACACATGGGGAGCAGCTTGGGTAATTTCTTGAAGCACTTTCTGGCTTTTGAATCTATGAACTATTAAATGGTTATTATCAGTGTCATGCGAGATTGCAGGGCAGAAAGCAAGTGAAGTTTGAAGCAGAAGAATTTTAATAAGTGCATTGGTTCAACCAGAGGGGGTTGGGAGCAGGGGTGTCCTTGAAAACAGCCTGGTGTTAAACGAAAGCTCTGCTTTCAGCGGATGATTTCAGCTCTCAGGATAATCTCGATGACCCAGAAGCAGGATGGGATGCTACCCTGACCGGGGAAGAGGAGGAGGAGTTCTTTGAGCTGCAGATTGTGAAACAACACGATGGAGAGGTAAGTCAGCATAAGCCCTGCCAGGAGCCTAGATGTCAGCTAGAGAGTGGCTTCCACAGTATAAGGGAAAACTCTATCAGTACTTAGTGAGGCTTGACCCTCACACCTGGTTCCCTCTACCTTCTCCCTTCCTTTCTTGGTGAGGGACCCATGTTGTGTGGACAGCATCCATTGGCTGTGGCTGTGCTCTGTTCCTAACCCTGAATGGAAGAGAGGTGGCTGCCAATTCCTCTGAAGTACATGGAGCTCCAGGCTGGAAGGACACTGACTTTGGTGCTTGCTCTACAGTTCCATCATAAGAACTTTCTTTTATTACAGAGCCTCACTGTGTAGCTCTGGCTGGCTTAGAACTGGCTAAGTACAACAGACTAGCCTCAGACTCACAGAGATTTACTACCTTTGTCTCCCAAGTACCAGGGTTAAAGGTATGGAACACCATGCCTGACCTAAGAGTTCTTTAAGAGAAGAAAAAGAAAGGCCTTGTGGTACATATCTATAGTGCTCCCATTTAGGAGGCTGAGGCATAAGGATCGTGAATTCAAAACCAGCATGAGCTACATAATGAGGTCTTTTCTCGAATAAAAACAAAAACAAAAGAGGGCTAGAGAGATGGCACTGACTGCTTTTCCAGGGTCCTGAGTTCAATTTTCAGCAACCACATGGTGGCTCACAACCATCTGTAATGGGATCCAATGCCCTCTTCTGGAGTGTCTGAAGACAGCTATAGTGTACTCATATAAATAAAATTAAATCTTTTTTTTTTTTATATATAGCAAAGAATAAATGAAGGCATTGAGGCAGACTCAGGATCTCATGATTGAATCTGTGTGATGAGCATAGGGCTTTATTTCCTAATTTTGAATATGCTTGACATATCACAGTATAGTATCTAAGAAACTCAGAGATGACCTGAGATATCTATTTTGGGTATTAGCCCTGTTCCTCTTGTTCACATTGTGCCCTTCCTTAGCCCTGAACCTGTTTGTGTTGGATGTGACAAGACAGGCTTGGGATCAGTCTATGTAAAAATAGACTGTGGGCCCTGACAGTTTCTGCAGTTTGTAATTGTGGACTGAGAACATGGACAAAACCGAATCAGGATACCATCCTGTCAGTTTCCTGGATGTGACACTTACCTGCAATTTACTTGAAAGTGATGGGTACAGACTAAAATAGACACGTGGTCTCAGTGGGTGATCAAGGAACAGTACACTAAGTCCACAGTACTAAAGTTTTTCAAGCTTTCTTGATATTTAAACATTTTTAAAAAACATATCATTTAACAGCAAGTAGGCTATTAAAGTACTGTCGTAGTTCCCGTTTTGTTGCTGTGAAGAGACATGTCCAAGGCAACTTATAAAAGAAAACATTTCATTGAGAAGCTTGCTTACGGTTTTGGAGGATTATCCCTTGATCATCATAGTGGGGAGTGTGGCAGTAGGCAGACAGGCATGGTGCTGAAACAGTAGCTGAGAGCTTACATCCTGGTCCATGATGGGATGGGGAGAGGGAGACAGAGAGGGAGACAGAGGCAGGGAAAGGGGATGAACTAACAGAGCAGAAGCTGGGCCTGGTATGGGCTTTTGAAACCTCAGAGGCCACCTCTAGTGCCACATGTCCAACAAAGCCACACCTCCTGATCCTTTCTAAACAGTCCACCAACTAGGAACCAAAGATTCAAATACATGAGCATGTAAGTTCCAGCAGACACCATGCCACATACTTTGCAACCTCACATGACAGCAGCCACAGGTTCACATCCTGTCAACACATCCGGGCAGTTCTGAAAAGGGAACCTTCACCCTTAGGTATTCTTGAGAATACCTACATGGCATTCTCAAGAGAGTCTGTGTGGCCTTGGAGAAAAAAGTGAAGTGCTGTCTTACCTTCTCTGCAGGTGAAGGCAGAGGCCTCCTGGGACTCTGCAGTGCACAGCTGTCCTCAGCTCAGTAAAGGTACACCTGCTGATGAACGAGTGTTTCTCATTCTGCGAGTGACAGTCCAGCTCAGCCATCCTGCCGACATGCAGCTGGTCCTACGCAAGAGGATTTGTGTCCATGTTCATGGGCGCCAGGTGAGCCTGACTGTGCCACTCATACTAGGAAGTTCTTTTCAGACATGGTCTGTGGAACCCTGAGCCTTCCCTTCTCAGGTGCCTGTCTCTGTCCTTTACCATACCAGTCTGTAAATACACCTGGTGTTCTCCCAGGACTGAGGTGGAGTCATAGAGGAGCCCTGCCATGAGGAAGTACAGTGGCTTTGCTCCTTTGTGGTCTTCTGAATCAAGCAACCTGAGGAGGTTCCCTGGTGGGTCAGTTGTGTGATCTATTGTTAGCCTGGGAGTACTAATAAAATAACACTGTCTTATTAGAAGCCTTTCATTCTCAATTTGACTTGGGTTGTAAAACATTGAATAGGCAGTAGTGTGGGTCTTTGTGTTTTTATTTTGAATTTTTTAGTCTCTCTCTCTCTCTCTCTCTCTCTCTCTCTCTCTCTCTCTCTGGGAGTACTAATAAAATAACACTGTCTTATTAGAAGCCTTTCATTCTCAATTTGACTTGGGTTGTAAAAAATTGAATAGGCAGTAGTGTGGGTCTTTGTGTTTTTATTTTGAATTTTTTAGTCTCTCTCTCTCTCTCTCTCTCTCTCTCTCTCTCTCTCTCTCTCTCTCTCTCTGGGAGTACTAATAAAATAACACTGTCTTATTAGAAGCCTTTCATTCTCAATTTGACTTGGGTTGTAAAACATTGAATAGGCAGTAGTGTGGGTCTTTGTGTTTTTATTTTGAATTTTTTAGTCTCTCTCTCTCTCTGTGTGTGTGTGTGTGTGTGAGAATATATATTTTTTTCCTTCTTCTTTTCTTTCTGAAACAAGGTTTCTCTTATACCTCTGTATGTCCTGGAACTCACTCTGTAGACCAGGCTGGCCTTGAACTCAGAGACCTGCCTGCCTCTGCTCCAATGCTGGGACAAAAGGTGTGTACCACCACTGCTCTCCTCAGTGTGGGTCTTTAAAGAGGCAAAGCCCATTTGCATTTCAGAGTACTTGAGTGGGCCACCTTCAGTTATGTGGTGTGCTGGGTGGGATAGCATCCTGCCAACAGAGCTGTGAGGAAGAGCCTTGCAAAGGAGGGCAGCTTTGGGCTAGCACTTTATGCAGTGCTGTGCAGGTGGGGGAGCAGGTGGCTATGCCCGCTGAGGAGGTAGTAAGGGAGGGAGGAACCCTGACACATGGAGTTTTCTAGAAATTCTCTAGGTAAGAGTTTAAACACTGTTACTGGATTTGTAAATGTGAGGATTTGGAGGGTGGGTTCTGGGGCTCCTCACTCACTCTTTCACCTTCCTTTTTTGGGATATTTGAACACACAGACAGAGATGGAAGTAAATCTTCTCATTTGAAAGAACACAGTTATGGTTGACAGACTCCAATGTGTAATCTCCATTCCTAAATATTAATCTTTAGTTCTAAATGCCACACAGATACTAATCTCTGAAACAGAGTCTGGCATAATGCTGTTAAAATCACAGCTCCTTAGCTCCCCGGTCCAACATCAATAAAATTGAGGTCAGGGGTTAGCTGTAGACTATTTGTATGTCTCCTACTCACTCCTCCTGTGTCTCTCTTCTGGGAAGTCTGAAGGGATGGAGAGAGGCCTGCTGCTCGGGGGAGCTTCATGAAGAGTGAGTTTCCATCTGAGTCAGCTGCCCTGGCCACCTGACCTGCAGCATTCCCAACAGAGAGGGCACAGTGTGGGGGAGCCATTTCTCTTCTATCTTTTATTTTTAAATAGGAGAAGCATGTTATTCCATTTGTCCCCCGTTGGAGTAACTTGATGGAAGTATTTAAGCCATGCCACCTCCCCTTTAAATTGTGTCTTCATATAGGACAGTAACAAACATATGGCAGGCAGCATCATTAGTTCAAGATAGTAAACACCATCAGGTGGCGCTGCCCTCTACCACCCAGGAGAAGCCATGGCTATCCCTGGACCGTTTGCGTTGCTCTGTCTGAGTGCTATAAGGCATAGTTGAGGCCCTGAAGGGATGAAGAAAGTGAATGACTTTTTTCCATTCTGAGAGGCTCTGCTGGGAGTTGGGGGTGGAGGGCTTGTGTTGGAGGAGGGTCAGAGGTCAACCTCAGGTATCAGTCCTCAGGTGTTCTGAGAGACTCTTTTAAAAATTAGTTAACAATCACCAAATGGAAAAAAATCATCATTAGATAGGATTATAAAATTATGTGTTTTTAGCACCAGCTGATTTTCTTTTTTTCCTTTGGATTTTTGCATGCTTCTGCCTCACCTTTTGCCTGATGCCTGTTCACTACTCTCTCTCCTTATCTTTATTCAATTGTACTCCGCCCTCATGGCTGCTCTCTTCAACCTCTGCAGAATGTTCAATCTTCGCAGCTTCTCCAAATGAGTCATCTATGAATTAATTCAACAGTTCAATTCCTAACTGTGCAAAGAGCACAGTCAGCATAAACAATGACCAGGCACTCTTAAATCATCCTCATAACGATCCTGCTTGGGTCAAGAATTTAATGCCTGAACTTGTCAATATTCATGGTACCAGATGTCTATCCTGCTGGAGGAGGAAGGTGTAAGCATCCCAGTCCTTGCTTCAATCTTTCTTAGAAGGTCATTTTGTTGTATCTTCTGTCTTCTGAGTTCGTTCAGATTCTTGGAGGCAGCTTCCAGATCCCAGGTCTCAGTTCTTCCTAATCAGGTACAGGATCCAAGGCACAGTATAAGTACCAGTCCATTGGTCCTGTGCTTAAGTGAAGGAGCTGCCCGGTGATAGGGATCTCACACACTGTGTCAGAAGCCTGCTCTTATATTAGCTCTGAGTGAACAGCACCCTTTGTTGCTCTTTGTTACAGTAAACAGTGCTAGCTGGGTTGGAAGTAATGGTCTATATTTTATTTTTCTCTAGGGCTTTGCTCAAAGTCTTCTCAAAAAGATGTCTCACCGGAGCTCTATTCCTGGCTGTGGAGTAACCTTTGAAATAGTCTCCAATATTCCAGAGGTAAAGTGTTCTAGGAAGCTTGAACTGGAAATAAACATGTTAAGATCTAATTCCTCAAAAAAGTCACCCACCCAAGAAATACCCTAGTCAATGAAACGGGCTGGTGGGATGGCTCAGCAGGCAGAGGTGCTTGCTGCCAAGCCTTGTGACCCGTTTGTTCCATCCCTGGAATCCACATAGTTTTGAAGGAAAGACCCAACTCTTGCAAGTTGTTCTCTGACTTTTACACAAGTCTAGTGACACTTGCACCACTCCCTACTACAAACAAATAAATGTAAAAACACGAACCATCTACTTAGAAAAATGTATACATATTTTAATGAGTCCTCTATCCTAAACTTTTTGTACAATGTATTTGTGGCCTTAAAAGTTGAAATTTTAGTATTTTGTTTAAAGACCTCTCTTGTTTAAAAAAGTTGTTTATTTATTGAGTAAATGTGTAAGAGAGGGTACATGAGAGAGGCGAGGAGAGGGAGAAGTACCATGGCATGACATAGACAACGTCTTTGGGGAGTCAGCTCTCTCCTTTCAGAATCTTCCTCTGCCACTGAACATTGAGCTTCCAGCAGGTTCTCCCGTGTCTGCTCCCATTTTGCCTTATGAGTCCGGGACTCACAGATGTGTGTCTTTGCATCCAGTTTCCTACAAGGGTTTCAGGGATCAAAGTCAGGTACTAGGCTTGGGCTGCAGGTGCTGCTACACTTTGAGCCATATTTCTAGCCAAGAACTCCATTTTGAAAAGCAGTTCACTGGCTTCTTATTTTGAAACACAGCAGGCAGTAGCAACATGTCACAGAGGGCAGAGAGAGTCCAGTGTAGAGATTATGTCTGGTGTAGAGCCAGGTTGAAGTCCAGTCTCTGTCTCTTGCTAGCAAATGAATCTGCATACTTTACTCTAAATCAGACAATGATGTTTTCTGGGGAGAGGGGACATAGGGACTAGAGACTTGGGGCCTCCCCACAGGCTGTCAGTACTGCCTTTTAGTCTTAATTCCAGGTGGTAGAATTTGTGGATTGATTCTGCTGAGTGTTTGGATAGTAGGTGGATATAACTGCCTTTTTTTTTTTAAAAACAAAAAAAAACAAAAAAAACAAAAAAACAGGGTTTCTCTGTGTACTCTTGGTTGTCCTGGAACTTACTCTGTAGACCAGGCTGGCCTCGAACTTATAGAGACCCAACTGCCTCTGCCTTCTAAGTGCTGGGATTAAAGACATATGCCACCACTGCCCAGGCAATACCTGCTTTAGCAGTCTGTAAAGGAAGCAAGAAGTTGATGACACCTAGGCTTTGATTTTTAGATTTTTGTACTGTTCCAGGGAATCCATCAGAGATAACTACTCTGACAGTTTACAGCCGACTAGGACCACATCTAGGTACTCAGGAACCTGTTGTGGCCTGCTCCACTCTGCCTGGCTAGAGACAAAAGACTTAACAATGCCTGAATAGTTACTATAACAAAAATGTTGCGACCTGCTCGGCTCTGCCTGGTTTGGCCTCCCAAGTGCTGGGATTAAAGGCGTGCGCCACCACTGCTCGGCTCAAACTGCCACTCAGGTCTTCGGGTTAGGGTCTAGAGAGAGAGAGAGAGTGGGGATAAGGAGAAGAGATGCACAGAATGGAGACAAGACAGAGGTTCTGATCAAGTCTCATTTATTGAAGGGAAATCTGGGGTATTTATACACTTTTGCCACGTGCCTTGTAGGTGCGTGGATATGACATAAGCCTTATAGGCATGGATAGCACGTGCATCGTGCGCCTTGCAGGCATGTATGGTGTGGATAGCATGTGGATAGCTGCTTTTTAGCTGCTTTCTGCTGAAAGTCGGCTCCCAACAGGAACCTAGGTTCAACCCAGAGTTTTCAGAGCATTTTTAAGGTCAAAGCCATGTGTTGGCATCTCGCTTTGGAGCTTCAGGGGTACTTTGCAGAAGTAAGCAGTTCAACAAAAGCTTGGTGGTTAATTGTAGAGGGTTCCGCACAAATAGGGTAAGATAAGTTGGCTAGGATACCTGACCTTGGGTTACTAGAATAGAATTGAGTCATTTTCCATGGGATTCTGTATCAAGGAGATCCAATTCTAGTTAAATTTGAAATGATCTCAGCAAGAATACAAGATGGAGGAATCTTTGCATTATCTTGCCCTATTACATTATGTTGCAAAATTCTTGTCTCCAAAAGTGTCCAATGGTAACTTCTTCTTTCCTGGTTTTTTAAAGTTGGTCTTACATATTAAACATTAACTATTTAAGTATTTAATTTGAAATTGAAGCCTCTTCAACATTTGAGAATTAGGTTTGAGTATGTGTCTATAATTCTAGAGCTGGGAGACTGAAGTAGGAGGACCATGAGTGGGAAGCTAGTCTGGGTTACTTCGTGAGACCCTATCATAAACAATAAACTCTGCCCAACCCCAAAGCCAAGGGCTGAGTCTAACTGTGATAACACCCTTATATAGCCGGTGCCTGGTCCTGCATGCATTCTCAGCAGTCATCAGCCAACCAGTCAGCAAGGAAGCTGCTTGCAGCAGTGACTAATTAGATCTTGGACTTGAAAAGATTACTCTGTGCTTTATTCATTGTTCTTTCTAAGAGTTAAAAGGGAAGGACTGCAGGGGAATTAGCTTAAGACTAAGCACCCTTGTGAGTGCTTAGTCTAATCAGCTAGGCTTCCAGAGTTAGCAAACATTGTTTCATCCGTCCTGACCCATAAGTTGCCCTTTTGTGAGCATGGGCAGCTCAGTCAGTAGAACAGGGTGGGGATTCACTTCTGTTCTCCAGAGCCTTTGGCCACTGCTGCTGCCCAGGGAGGACTCAGGCAGCCTTAGAAGCTCAGCAATCTGAGCGTCAGGCTGCTTGACAGCATCTGGGGCCTTGCCTGCTTCTCCAGCATCTCACTTAGATATTGAGGACCTTAGGTCTCCTCTTTGTCTAGTGGGTTGACCCAGCTCACATGAGTCCTAGGGGGTGGCACCATCTTGCAGAACTGTTGTCAGAGTGGTAGCTCTACAATTTCCACAGGTGGATTTCCAGACCACCTGCAGAATCCTTTCTAGGTGGTAATTGGTAGTGACTGTAAAGTGGGTACAGCTGTGTTTGGAATGTTTGTGAAGGCTACTGTTTAAGCAGCCTTCCAGGTTAAGCTGGTACCTAATGATGGGTCATGATTTCTGGGGGAGAGGGCATTTTGAGTTCTAAAAGCTGATGTTAAAATGGAGCTTGGGGTTCCGTTGAATTTTATCAATTCAGAGGCCTTTGTATGAGTGTGTATGTATGTGACTGTGCATGTATCAATGTGTGTGAGCATGTACATGTGTGAGCATGTGTTTGTGTGTGGTGCATCTGTAATGATGTCTTCAGTGTAGTTTTAACATGCATCCTTCAGTTCAGGATGAATGTGTGTGCATGTGCCTGTGTGTAAATCATCTGTAACACTTTCTTTTTCAGCCTTTTTTTTTTTTTTTTAACCGTGCATCTTTGTTCTTCAGGATGCCCAGGGAGTGGAGGAGCGAGAGGCACTGGCAAGGATGGCAGCTAATGTAGAAAACCCAGGTTCTGCTGACTCTGAGGCCTATATTGAGAAGTACTTGAGGAGTGTACTGGCTGTGGAAAACCTCCTGACTTTAGATCGCCTGCGTCAGGTTAGCGGTTAACAGTGCTATGGTGGAGCTCCATCTGGCCTCTGTACTTGACTTTCTGGAGTCTGGTTTGAAGAGTTTACTCTCACAAAATCCACTGACTGCAATGGGGTCATTCTGTCTTGTCAAGTCATGGCTGGTATTTAAAGAATGTGGAAAACCTTGAAGCATGTGTGTTGGAGTGCAACTCTCATATGTACCTCTCCTCGGTGTGTTTTCCAATTCCCAGGAAGTGGCCGTGAAGGAGCAGCTGACAGGGAAAGGGAAGCTGAACCGGAGGAGTGTCAGTTCTCCCAGCATGAACAGAGTGAGTCTCTCCTGCTGCTGCCATAGGAAGGTGTCTGCCGCCTCCCTTCTGACTTCTTATCAGGATGCCTTTCTGCCTCCTCTTGTCACATCTGTGCCCCTCCACCACTGGGCCTGTTGTTAGACCCAGGATGCTTGCTTGAGTGTCATGGGCACACATTGCTCATTTTTGTTACCACCTGCCCAGCACAGGTTGGGAGGTCACAAGTGTGTGTGGAGCTTAAACTCAGCTTTGCTGCCCAGGGGAAGGAAGTCATTTTCTGGGCTTTAATTAATTATTTTACATTAGGAAGTTTGGTATATGTTTGTAGACCAATCACTTGAAGGCCATTGTGGGTGGTGTAAATGAGTAAAGCAGGTTACATGTATTTTATATAACTATGGCAAAGATGTGTCGGATTAAAAATATATATAGTTCATATGCATATTGAACATGGAGATAATTATTGACAAAAAAATGTGCTAGCAGCTCTTTATCTGCTCCTTATTTCTGTGAAGATGTGGGGATGAAGAGCAGGTGCTCTTTTGTCCTCGGCTGCTCAGCTTTGTAGGAAAGAGCAGCTGCCTCAAACCTGGTAAGTGTTTGGGAGTGACAGGCATGGCAGGTTTTCCACTGGCAAGCCTGTGGGTACAGAGGTGCAGGAGGCATGTCTGACCACCACCATAGACCTGAAGTGCAGGGCCACTCTCAGGCATCTAGAAATGCCACTAGTTCTAGGTCCCTTCAGAAAGTTATTAACATATGGCAAATGCAAAGATTTGGTATCTGGGGTACTATAATCTGCCTAAGGCCACCTTCGACAGGTCAGGTTCACAGAGAAGGGGCATGGAGTTCTTGATTAATCAATAAGCCAATTTTTCTCTGAAGGAATAAAACTTCTCTGGGGTGAGTGAAAAAGTCTCTGGAGCTGGAGAAAAGGGAGGAAAATATCACACACAGACACACACACATCTACACACCACACACACACACACACACACACACACACACACACACAGTCTCACACTCTCTTACTTGGTGGATAAAGCAAAGCAACTCTCATCACTTATATCCCCCAGCAGAATCTCTCAAGCAGTGCAAAATTACAATGTGGCTATATTCTGTTTTTCTTTAAGTGAATAATTACAATGAGTAAAAAAAACTGCATGTTCCCTAATGCCTTTACATGATTAAATGTTTCATGTAATACAGATAAAAAACAAATTATTCCCAAGAACTCACATGCAGTTGTATCTAAGCGACTTGTTATAGAGTAACAAAATGTAAGCAACTCTTTCTTGGCCAGTTTCTCTTACTGGCAGACTGCAATTTGTAGTTAAAGAGAAGGGATCAGTTGTTTTATTATTTATCTTAAAAAGTAGTCTTATAAACAATTTTTAAAAAAATCACAAATCTAAACTTTTATATAAAAAAACAATCGGTCATTGCTACTTTAAATCATCAGGGTGCACACCTACCAACTAACAATTTTTTATCAAATCCTATCAGGAAGCCAAGGGCAAAAATGGTTACAAGAAAGTAATCATTGCCTTGACCATCAGACCAGCCTTAGCAAGAAAGGCGTGTCATCTAGTATTAGTTGGGCTACCATTGTTCTTGTTCCCTGATCTCAAAAAAATCCCTGGCCCAACTATTGAGAGTGTGACTTTCTGAACTTTAAATTGTCCCCCAAGATTTTCTGCATCAAAGCCACCAGCGAACACGTTGTAACCTAATGTCAACATCTCCAAATTCTTTCTTGGAGTCATGGATATTACCAACAATCTCCATCTCTAAGTTCTTTCTGGAGGTGGTAGTTGAATAATAATCGGCTGCAGCAGCAATGCTGGAAAAAGACCAATCACTGTTACTGTAAGTGCCAATGATTAGGAGGGGCATGATGACTGGGGGCAGCAAGCAGAGCGTGGAGTCCTCAGGATGCATAGTCCTCATTCCTCTGCCTCTGCCGGGCATAGCCATCATGGCTGTACTGACTTGTGGGCTGCATTCCATGACTTCTAAAGCTGTTTGCTGTTCTCTCACATGAGCCTCAACAGTAATCTAAATAGTTTATTCTTAGACAGAAGGCTTAGGCCATGGCAGGATCCAGTGACATTAAAGGGGTGAAATGTCTTCTGTTCGGGCCCAGTGAGGTGTGGACACTAGAGCCTAGGTAAACCACCCATGGGAAGTTGCTGGTAACTACTCAATGGTTTTCATATCCCAGAGACAATACTGGTCTGCAGTATTGGTCTTGGTTGATTGGTTGGTTGGTTGGTTGGTTTGTTGGTTGGTTTGTTTGGATATGATTTTGTCTCACTGTGTCTCTCTGACCAGGAAACAGGATAACCTCAGACTCACTGTGATCCTCCTGCCTCTGCCTCTCAAATGCTGGGATTACAGGCACAGGCACTCAGGCCCTATTTAATTTGATTTTAAAAGCAAGCTCTTTCTAGATGCTCTCATGCTTTTACATTAATCCTCTTTTATCTCTTCCCAGTTGTCAGGAAGCAGACAGGAGCTTAGCCCATCCCACAGCCTAGGCAGCAACAAGGTGAGTTAACACTTAGCTCCTCACCTCTTTTATGTGCTCAAACCTCTGTCCTTGCATATGTCTGAACTCTTCCTACACACCTTGGTTTTGCGACATTTATTGGACAGAGTTCCACATTGGTTTTTCTGATCCTGCCGTTGAGGTCTACTAACACCCTCTTATTAGAATTTAAAAGTTTGGTTTTGCTAAAAAATTATCTTTCTGCTTATAGTATTCCATTTACCTATGAAGAAGGAACTTCAGATTTTATTTATAATAGTAAAGCTAGGTAGGATATAATGATATAAAACTTACAAGAATTAAAAATATTTATCATTATTATTTGTTAGGAAAAAAGAAAACATGTAAATCCCAGTAACAACTTTATGCAAATAGAAACACACTATTGTTTGCTTAAAAAGGTCAGCACTTCTTGCAGCTGCCTTGATCTGGGTGTTACCCCTCACAGTTTGTTTTTGTCACTCTGAGGTGCCTGGCTAAGTGTTGGTGCTGGGCTGACAGGATGACCCTAGAGTACACTGGGAGTTTGCATTGTCATAGTGGCAGTGTGATGTGGGGGAGTTACTTCAGAATGACTCAGGGGTGTGTAGGGAAATAGAGATTGGCTGATTGATGATAATTTTTAAGGCCAAATGTTGTTCATGAGACTATTTCTATTCTTGTTAATTATTCTGTATTTGTGTTTGGCATTTTTTTTATGGAAATGTAAGAAACAATGAAGATGAAATTAAAATGACTAGGACTCATTTTAAACTCAGGCTGTTACCATGCCTGAAAGCATAACCATACCCACACATGAAATCACACAAGTGCACATGTGCACACAGACATGGTGGAGTTCAGTTAGTACATGGGCTTGGAAGATACTGTGGTTTAGTTCTTGCATCAGTCCAATGGAAGGAAGCAGAGCTTTGGAGAACTTAATTGTGTGATGGTTTTAAGTGTGATTATATGAGTTATTAAGGGAAATATATGTAATAGGAAAGAAAAGGCCTGATTTTGTATGTTTGGGGGAGGTGCATTTAACTCAAATCCTCAGGTATAAATTCCTTGTAAGAAGTGGCTGAGATTTTTGCTTTTCTGTCTCCTCATTCTTTCCTTATATAAAATTGAGACTATGACATGCTTCCTCTGCAGCAGTAGAAAGGATGAAGGGACACAGATGTACTTCAGGCTGAGGCAGATAGAGTAAGAACCACACGTAAGGGGCATACACCTGCTCTCCACGCATCCTGCAAGGGTTGCAGTGAGATGGTGGCCATGTGTGGAACCTCAAGGGTGACCCCATGTGCACATAGGCAAGTAAAGAGCTGGAGTTTACATTTTGGATATAAGCCCCTGTGTGGCCACAGGCACAGGGTGAACAGTCTTGTCCAGTGGAGAGTGGGGTGAAGCCTAGGAAGGAGGGGCCTTGTTTAGAATCCTGAGTCAGTATATGCTGAGCTCGTGTGTGTGGGGGGGGGGGGGGGGGGGGGGGGACTTGGGATGGACTGTCTAGCTGAGCCTCAGGCATCTTGTTGCTGGCTGTAGTGTGTAGAGTACTCCAGAGTGTTGTATGCAGCTATCAGTGTATCAGTGTGAAGGGGAAAAGCTTATTTGGATAGGAAGGACTGTGGAAGGGAAAAGAGATGTCCTTGGGAAGAAATAGAAGCAGTCAGTTACACTAAAGAGATGGATTCTGGGATCTTGTGGGCAGGAAGAAATGTGTGGGGAAGGAGAGGACTAGGTGCCATTCAGGCTTTGTGACAGAGTAGATTACTGAGAAAGAAGCAGGCTATCGGGGGAGCAGGTGAGGCTGTGGGAGTGTGTATGTGTGCAGAGAGAAGGAGTTGGGTAGAGCATGTTGGACCTTGACACAGCATTTAGGATGAGGACCATAGGGTTGCTTGGGATGGTACTGGGTAACTGCACCTTTCCAGGCCATTTCTGCTGAGCACTGGGAGAGATCAGGCTGAGTCTCTAGCAGTCTGTTTGCTGTATTGCTTGAGGTGAAGGAACATTACATATTTCTGTTACTGTCCTAGCAACTTTCTTTTCTGTTCTGGATGTCTTGGGGTTTCTGATTAACTTGGAGAAAATGGTGTTGTTGTTTCAAGCTGCTCAGATTTGGCTTGTGTGATGGTTCTGTCTTGTTGACTCTGGCTTGATACAGTTTACAGTGCTCAGAATTTGACAACCCCCCCCCCCCCCGTGTCTGTCTCTGTCCCTCCCTCTCCCCCTCTCCCCCCTCTCCCCCTCTCCCTCCTCCTCCTCTTCCTCCTCTTCCTCCTTCTCCTCCTCCTCCTCCTCCTCCTCCTCCTCCTCCTCCTTCTTCTTCTCTCTCTCTCTCTCTCTCTCTCTCTCTCTCTCTCTCTCTCACACACACACACACACACACACACACACACACACACACACACACACACACACAGTGCTATGGCTTCAGGTATCCTGATTTCCATGGCTGTCAGTTCCACAATGAAGACATCTTTGCATCCTCCTATGGATCTGGCTATAAGCAGCCTGTGAGCACCACCTTAGGCTGTTGCTTTCACCCCTGGGCCAGGAGAACTGCTCTATCACAGATGCCTGTGGGTAGGACAGGCAGATGGCAGCAGACAAGAATATTACTGACCATATGAGTGGAATACAGACCACAAGGTAGCTCCCCATTTTCCTGTGCAGGGCCTAAAGCAAAGCACTGTAAAAGATTATCAGCTTATGAATATTTTATGTCATAGCTTCTCACTAGTGAAAAAAGAATCATATTTTCCTCAGAATCAAGGAACAGGACTCAACCCTATAGCCTGTGTCATTTTGAATGTATAAGATGGGTTATGAACATCTATCAGAGAGTTCCTAAAGGTAGACAGATTTTTAAAAGGTCAGAGGACCTTTCACACCCTTAACTACACTGTAAGTACAGCTGTGCTTACAGTGACTTGGCCCAGGTATTAGGGTGTTACAGAGCATCCTGACAGTGGCAAAGAAAACCAACTGCACCCCTGTGCTGTGGTTAAGTACTACGCACATGCACGTGCACACACACATGGGCAGAAATGCTCCATCTTGATTTCTCTACAAGGAAGTATTTAATGTCTGGGAGTTAGTCCTACAGATTTCAACCCAAAATTGGTGATGCTAGAATTGCTAGGAAATGTATTTTGAAATCATCAAAAATAATCCTCATGTTAGTTATGTCTGTCTTGTAAGCATTCATGGGGTCAGCTCTAGTTTTCTCTCAATCTGATTGCTGCTCTCAGCTCTGTGCTACAGAGCAAGTGGCATTAAGGGGGTGTTGAGGCAAGAGGGGAAGAGGCTGATTGAACTGGGGTTAATGGGGCCACGAAAACTTGTTGAGTTCAGTTAGCTGTGTGTGCCTGCGTGCGTGAGTGCATGTATGCATGCGTGCATGCATGTGGACACACTTATTTATCAAGCATTTTAAAATCAGAATTGCTCCACCAAGATTGAGTTGGTAAAGTAATTAATTAAAGAGCTTGATTGTTGCCATCACCTTGGAGCCTAAAGGAAATCCTCACAAAAAGTCTCACAATTAAAAATATAAGATGTGACCATATTGAAGTGGTTTTTTGCTTATAATTATGGGATACTTTGCCTCTGTTTTAGAGACATTTTTAATAGATGCAATGAAAACAAATTCTTTATGACTGTCTACTTGTGGGTATCCCATGCAGAATTAATTTCAACTTGTTGATGGCCTTGGCACTGCAAAGCTGGCAGTGTATTGAGACCTTCGGTAGTACAAGGACAATTGTCAACAAGTCCGTTGTCATTTCTAAAGCCATTTAAGAGATGGCATTTGTATTGAGTTAGTAAAGCAGTGTTATTGTCTTCTGAGGTGGTTTTTGTGTGTGGTACTTCTTGAGGACCTCATGTATGCCAGGGAAGGGCTCTAGCACTGAGGTATATTCCCAGCCCTCCCCAGAAGCTCTTGTCAAAGTTCAGGTCTGCTGGTGTCTTGAGCAGGGCGGAGCTAACACAGCTTCCTGGAACTGCTGTCAGCTTAGCTTTGGTTCCAGAGATGCCAAACATGAGTCACTCTTCAGCTGCATCAGAGCTGCCTGTGTGCTGGAAATGACATGGATGCATCTTTTTATTTATTTTTGTCACTTTCCTGATCAGAGTCAAAGTCTTTTACAGAAAGCCAAAAAATTATATTTGGTGGAAGAGCAGGGGCTGACGGGAGGATGGCTGGTAGACAAGGAGCCTGCAAGGACCTCCTGGACTTGCTGGATTGACTGTGCCTCTGAGTCTTGGGTTCCCCCTAAAATCTTGAAGGGTTTTGTTTTGTGTTTTTGAGTTCTGCTCCTTAGAACAAATAGTCTCTGTGTGGGATCCAAATGAACCCAGAGTCCTTTCCTAGTATTTTCATGGCTGATTCTGAAGTCCAGCAAGGAAGCAGACATTAGGAATAGACTAGTCAGTCTTTGGGAAGTGCCATGCAGTGCCAGGTGCGCTCGAATATGGCAGAAGGAAGGAAGTATCATGCCTTTTCTCCTTGAGAGAGCTCAAAAAATTCCAGAGCAAAAATCTCAAAGTCCCCTTTACCCACAGTCCCAAGTTTACTCCCTCTGAAGTATATTTAACTGGTGGCTACTTTGTTTTGGTTTTGGTTCTGTTCTCTCCCCCAGCATTGCAGTAAAGGGAGAAACTAGTATAGCCAGGTAGGTCCAGTTTATTACACAGTCAGCACTTGTCCTGTCTGGGGGCAGGGATGAGGGGGACACACAGCCATGGGCAGCCCTACCTAGGATGCTGCGTTCATCTCTGGTGAGCTGTGCAGGGTCAGGGGAGAACCACATGGTGGGAGGTTTCTGTGCATCTCTAGGGGCTAGCAGAGAAGAGGGGTTGCTACCTTCCTCCTCCTCAGATCTGTCCCTAGGAAGCACAGCCAGATCTGCCCGGGTACTCAGATCCTGACTCTGGGCAGTAAGGCTGGGAACAAGTGACTGTGAGGTTCCCTGTCTGCCCTGACTACAGGAACCTGTGTTGGGTGCTATGACAGTCTCTCTATCTGCCATTAGCCCACAGGCCTTCAGTGTGCTTAGGCTGTGTCTGGGTGTTGTCTAGACCTGTCATTTATTTAAACTCAGAGTTTTGGTGTTTGAGGCAGTAAGAGCCTCCATGTGACATTGTGCACCGGGTACCAGAGGAGCCCTGATTGTGCCCCAGAGAAGGGACACTTTTTTCAGTTATTACTGGACAACTCTGTCACACAGCTTGGATGCTAAGTGCAGTGCAGCTGCTCAGTTTCCTACAATACACAGTGTGGTTATGTCAGCTGCCAGACAAGAGAGCCTAAGATATTAGAATAAATTTACTCTATGATGAAGTAAGTTGTCTTCAGAATAACCTTGTATGAACTTGACATCATGAACAGAGTTCTTAACATCTCTTCCACTGAGACTCTTGAAACTCCTGACCTTAGTGTTCAGACACTGATGTGACACCCCAAGGCACCCAAGTGGGCAGCATCCCAAGAAGGATAATTAAGCTAGAATGCAAAAAATTAAAAATAAAAATTAACAGGAGACTAAAATCTGTAGTAAGTGTGTTATCCTTAGGGATGTGGGTGCCCAGCTGGAGCTGCATTTGTTACTGCCCTGATCATGTCTGGAGTCTGTATTCTGTCTGTTTTCTAATGAGTGCTGAGAGAGAGCATCAGTGTTTTTTGTTTTGTTTTGTTTTAATGCCATCAAGTGCTGAGTGAGTTCTCGGTGGTGAACATGATCCAGATCACTTAGAGCTTATTGATTTTGTGATCAGTCTTTAGGCTGCTGCTAAAAGCGGATAGATTGCTAATTCATGTAGGAAGCTGTGGGCTGTCCCCCTCAGTGTTGAGCCTCCCAGGATCCACACTTCACTCTGCTTCTTAGCAGTCCTCAGGACATCCTAGTTAACCCTGGGTGCTTTGTCTGTTAAGCATGCTCAGTTAAACTAATAAAACTGTTACTTAACCTCAGTGAGAAAGACCCGAGTCACCACAGGGCGAGCGAAAGGGAGCTTAAGATCTGCTCACAACTTGGGGCTCAGTCCCATGCTACTTCTAGAATCCATTCTTGGGCTCCGGTTGAGACATAGGAGTGAGGGTGTCATCTCCAGCCACAGGAGTCAGGGCAGAATTTGCAGGTATTTCTTTCTAAAGGACCCTGTGTTAAGGAGGTAGCAGAATGCAGTAGAGTTTGGGATGACTGGTTGGCAGTCACAGGTTGTCAAGTGGAGAGGAGTCTGCGGTGAACACTCATCTACTAGGGGACATAGCCCCTTAGGTACATGGCAAACTTGAGGAAGAGTAATACAGTCAGACTTCCATCCCAGAGAATAACACTTTAGTAATGCTAGTAGGCTTTTTCTGGAGTATTGTATACTTTTTTAAAAAAAAAAATAAACTAATTAATTTTGAAACAAAATGATTTAACTTTTTTGTCTGTGCTTAATAGGGCCGATGGGAAAGTCAACAGGATGTGTCCCAAACACTGGTTTCCAGAGGGATAACTCCAGGTCCTCCAGCTCTCTCTGTCTCACCCCAAAATAACCAGTCTTCTGATCCTGGTAAGTGTTTTTCATCTGCCAATCACTGCCATGAAACGAGTATCTTTGATGAAAAGGTTCAGTCAGGATGTTCTGCTATGTCCATAGGCAATCTGTGTTCATCAGAACGTCACCTTGTCTTAGCATGTTGGGTGGCATTGGTTTGAAAGGGTGACTTTGCCCTGTATTCCTCTGATAAATTACCCTGTGAGCCTCTTGTCTTCTAATGCTCAGCCTGTTTGTTAATACTTACTGTCTGCATGTGGTCCACGATGGCTTTCACATCCTCAGAGCTGTTAAGTTTTGGTATCAAGATTTATTTTTCTTTTTAAAATTTATTTTTATTTACACGAGTACACTGTAGCTGTCTTCAGACACACCAGAAGAGTTTATCCAATCCCATTACAGATGGTTGTGAGCCACCATGTGGTTGCTGGGAATTGAACTCAGGACCTCTGAAAGAGCAGTCAGTGCTCTTAACCACTGAGCACCCTGCAGCCCCTGATATCAAGATTGTTTTGGCCTTGCACAATTTTGTTTTGGAAAGTGGTTCTCTTATCTTTTCTGCATGGGTTTCTGTGTGATTGGTAATATATACTCCTTAAATGTTTGACAAGATTACTTAGGGATACTGTCTGAAGCTGGCATTTTCTCTGTGGAGATTATGACTTGGGTTTCTTTAGTGTGGAATAATCTAAACTTTTGTGTTCCTTATCAGATCGCTTTCTGAGGCCTAGTTTCCAAAAAGTTTTTGATATTGTCTAGGTTATTATTTATTCTTATAAATGTCACAGTATTTACTTTAGCTGTCCTTTTAAAGATTCATAGCAAGGTGTGGTGTGCACATCTTTCATCACAGCCATGGGGAGGTAGAGCAGGAGGATCCCTATGAGTTCAAGGCCAGCTTGGTGTATATAGTGAGACCCTGTGTCGAAAACAAACCTCCAAAACACCACAAGCTAGTGAGCACACAGAACCACACACACAAAAACAGAGTTCTCCTTCCTCTAGAGCAGAATTTAGTCCTTGTGTTAGGTATTGACAAGGAGTGAGGATAGGTCACCCTCCAACACTGGCAGGAACCATGTACATTAGAGCATCATGGTTGCTTTAGTTACTGCTGTTTAAAGTGGTAGATGCTGGCTGTGATAATCTTTTTCTACTAATGATTTTAGAGATGCCTGTAGTAGTTTATACTGCTGGATTTGCTTACAAATGACTCTTAGCAAATGCAGAGCAAAAGTTATGTGCCATTGTTTTCATTTCATCCCGACAGGACTGGGAGGCTTGGCAGCCTCTTACTTGAACCCAGTGAAGTCCCTGGTGCCACAGATGCCAAAACTGCTGAAGTCTCTCTTCCCTGTTCGGGATGACAGAAGGGGCAGACACTCATCTCCCCTTGCACACCAGGTGAGGAAGCCACAGTAAATGTTTCCCTGAGGTGTCTCTGGCGCTGTGTTGCTGCTCTGAAGCTGGAGGTAGAGGAACAGCCCAGTGAGGGCATTAATGTCAGCTTCTGACCCTGGGAGAGCCTGTCATAGTGCCTCTGCCCATCTCTTCAGATAACAGAGCTGTTTGCACATATCGACACCCCATTCTTTCTGCTCTAAAACAAAAATTGCCAAGTCTGCTACTAATGTGATTCATGGTGTTATCACTTAGTACAACAATTGTCAAATTTATGAAGGTGCACTTAGTGTTGTTTGTGTTGCCAAGTAGAAAATGCAATTCTATTTTTAATTTTTGATTTCATTTTTCAAACAATCTTGAATCATAGTTCACCACCCCCCATTGGAAATCAGTTCTGTGACTCCAAGTAGCCACTTGTCTTCCCTCTGTTTTAAAAACTTTGCCTAGCAATGGAGCATTAGAGTTGTTCTAGGATTTTCCAAACAACCAGGATGCTTCTTTTATATGGTGGTAAAAAGAACCCACTTGAAGATGTAGTATGTAATCATATAGGCTTTAGCTCAGCAAAAAAATGTTAAATGAGATTTATTTATACTCATTCAGAAACACAAACCATGCAGGTACAGCTGTTGAAGTGGGTCTTGACATTAGCTCCTCCATATTTCAAATGTCCCAGTGTCAGGAATGTAGGTCAGTAGCATTGGAGGCAGAGTGATTCTTAAGGACTTGTGTGAAGGCATCTTCAGGAGAGATGGTGTTGACGTCAATAAGCTATTTTGTATGTAGAGAGAGCTTCCTGCCCAGTGTGACACCAACTTGCACATCAGCACACAGAGCAGATGGCAAAATGAATCAGCAATTTTGAAAATGTTTAAATTACATGTAGCTAGGCAGGTCAAAGGTCATTTGACAGTTTCTGAGATGTCTCTGTGAATGGAGGGCTTAGGCAGGCAAAGGTGACTTTCCCAGTGGCTCATCACTGTGCACACTATGATGCTTTAAACTGGTCATTGTTTCATCAAGTATGATGTGAGGGTCTATCTGAATTACTAAAGTAGATGTAAACAAATTGCCCTTCCCCAATCTGCCCTGGTGACTCAGAGCCCACATGGGGACAGCCACCATGTCTTCTGCCTTCTGTAAGCACCCTGGTGACCTTACATGGAGTTTGATAACCACATTTTTTTCAGTTGCTCTTCATTGCAAGAAGTTGTCTAGATGGAGGGAAATGGAGTCATGTTGCGGCTTTTGTTAAGCTGTTCACAATCCTCAGCGAGCAAGTCCGAGCCCTGGCTGCATAGGAGAGTTCACTTATGCATAAGTCCTGAGCTTTGGATAGGAGAGGAGCAACAGCCTGCTAGAGACAAAGCCTGATGGGACAGGAAGGCAATCTGTCATGTCCAGGAGACAAGAAATGTATGAAAATATAAATTAGCACTGGGCTTAGTGACAGTGCCTTGTAGTGTAGCTAAAACATTAACAATGATTTGTGAAAACACCTCCCTTGGGCAGATGCCTCCATATTCTCAAGGTTGCAGTCTCTGTCCTCATCTGCATAAAACCATAGCCTTGTATCACTAATAGCGTGTCCTTCTTGGTGTCTTGTCCTAGGCTGGGTGTCCAGGTACCTTCTTGGCCCTCTATATTTATCCACATTTACCCAGTTTCTTCCCCTGGGTAGCTCACTTCATTCCATTCTTGAACAGTTCATATGAAGCAGCTGGAAATGAAACCAAAGTCTGCACTCTTGCTATGGCTTACAGCACCCTCCAGGAGTGAGCGCCCTCCCTTGAGACTGTGTGTGCTCCCTGCCAGCACTGACATTCTAAGACCTTCCACCACCATTTTATCCCTGGAACACACGAGCACATGCCATTTGGTTTCAGTGTCTGCATTTCTTCCAGTGCTGGCAGGCCACTCTGTTTCTCCTGCTTTGGTTTAGAGCCATGCTGTCATGGAGGCCACTCAGTGGAAGCACAGCTAAGTACAGCCCAGCCCTCTCTATGAGCCAAATAAAAATAGCACGCTGCCCCTCCACCAGATACACAGATCTTTTTCCTGGGAATTCCTAAGTTTCTGTTTGTTGACCATCTCCCTCTGGAATCTAACTCCAGTGGGCAGGGCTCATTTGCCCTGAATCATCCTCATAAGATGGAGATACAAAGTTGTCTTACTGTCCATTTGTATGCAGATGGAGATGGGGCCCTCTGTGGACCTCTGTCACATATGTAGAAAGCACTGTTTGTAGGTTAGGTTAGTGCTGAGACAGGCACAGCTGAGTAGGGTCTTGCCGTGTGAAGACATATTTGTGAACCTTCTCTCCTAGGTAGATGGGCATGCCATTAAAACAAATTCCTGAAGCCCTGATTTTTCCCTGGGATTCAGTTACCCAAAATGCACTGCCTCTTCTGCTGTTCCATGCAACCCCTAAGCCACTGCCTCTCACTTTTCCTGACTGCCTGCTAAAGCTCTGTGGGATGGAAATTATAATTGCAAGTGATAGCGTCAACATTAGTTTTCTTGCAACTTGGGTCACTTGAAATGTGTTCTGTGCTGCTCCCTGGGAGTGCATCCTTGGGTGGGGTTTCAGTGCCAGTGGAAGATGAGTGGCCAGCATGCCTGGCTCCTGTATGCTTCTCTTTCCATTTCTTCACTCTCTTGGCAGTCTGATTGTATACCTGGTGGTTGAGATTTTGACTTAAAAAAAAAATTCTTCTTTGTGATTTCTCCAAAAACAGGGTCATTTTTTTTTCTTTTTGTGGCCTGGGCCTCTGACCTTTTGTGTTCTGCTGGTAGAAGCCAGGGCAAGAGTGGTCTGTGTTTTTGAAGACTTACCCAATCTTAATCTGGGTTAGTCTGCCGGCTGCCTGTGGCAGTGCCTTCATCTGTGTTGTCTTGCAGGGACCTACAGGGGGAATGGGTGGGATAGTGGGATAGTAATGTCCTAAGCTTGGCAATAGTGGAACTGACTTATCTCATTTAAATGCTGCACCTGTACCAGAGTACCACTGGCTTAGTTTGGGTTTCTAATGCTGTGACGAAGTACCATGACCAAGAACAAACTGGGGAACTAAGGGTTGTTTGGCTTACACATCTGCCTTGTAGTATATCATTGAAGGAAGTCAGAATAGGAACTCAAGTAGAGCA
Organism: Arvicanthis niloticus; assembly: GCF_011762505.2. Lineage (NCBI taxonomy): Eukaryota > Metazoa > Chordata > Mammalia > Rodentia > Muridae > Arvicanthis > Arvicanthis niloticus. The sequence continues at coordinate 54,563,771 of NC_047660.1, read as the reverse complement.
GGAACCTGGAAGCAGGAGGTGATGCAGAGGCCATGGAGGGGTAGGTACTACTTACTGGCTTGTTCCACATGGCTTGCTCAGCTTGCTTCCTTGTAGAACCCAGTACCATCAGCCCAGGGATGACAGCACCCACAATGGGCTGGGCCCTCCCATATCAATCACTAAGAACATGCCCTAGACTTAGTGGTTCTCATCCTGTGGATTGAGACCCCTGTGGGGTAGAATGACCTTTACAGGGGTCACCTAAGACCATAGGAAAACACAGATATTTCCATTATGATTCATAACTGTAGCAACATTAACAGTTATGAAGACAGTTATGAAGTATCAATGAAAACTCTATGGTTGGGGGTCCCCACAACATGAAGACCTATATTATAGGGCTGTGGTATTAGTGAGGTTGAGAAAAGCTGCACTGTAGGTTTGTCTACATTAGACTGATGGGGCATTTTCTCAGTTGAGGCTCTCTTCTCTCTGATGACTCTAGTATGTGTCAAGTTGATATAAAACTATCAAGCACAGCACTGAGTAGGATTAGGCCACAATTCTACCTGACACTGCTGTTGAACATTTCTGTCCTATGTCCACCCTTGTCAATGTAGTCCTCTTTATTATTGTATTAACTACAAAAATACACAAAAACACTCAAATAGGAACTTCAGGGTTCACTTCTAAATATTTGCTTTAAAATTCTTTTTAAGTTGTTTGTCTTTTTAAACTTATATTTTTGCTATCATCTGCATACTTCATAGTTACAGGGTGTTAGCATTTGAGTCCCAAGCACAGTGTTAACTGTACAAGGCCTAAGACAGAGCCCTGGCACCGAAAGAAGCAACTCTGGTCATCAAGCATCTGACCAGCATGATGCACCTCCACATTGGTGGCCACCACCCTATCTCCCCTTTTAAGTAGGGGTTAGTGCCATCATGGAGCTAAAGGGACTGCATACCAGTCACCTGCTCTGTGTCACCAATCTGGCAAAAACCCCTCCATGACCAATGCTTGATGACCTTGCTTGCTGCTTGGCTCCGCCATGACTCTTATGTAGGTATCTGATGTTGGCAACAGTAGTTTAGGCGTGAGTACCCTGAGGTTTTATTTGCTGCCAGTGTCTATTCAGATGTTCTTTAAGTAAACAACAAACTAATGTTGAGATATTTAGAATGTGACCCAAGATAAAACCTAGAAAGAGCCCATCAGTGAACATGCCTAAGAGGACCAGACCCAGCTCTGAGGGCAGGAAGCGTGGTCCAGCTGTTAATGTTGCTGGGACTTAGAGACAGCAGATAGAGAGTGACACTACTTAGTTGCTTAAGGCTTCCAGTATGAAGAGAAACAGATCCAGATTTAGGCCTGCATACCATTTTCAGGGACGCAGGCCTGTCATTGGAACTCGCTTTCACTTCTTTCTTAAGAGGAGCGGAACTGAACGGCTTCCTTTATGATGTTCAGTTTAGTTTGGAGGCTTAACATTTCCTTTGAGACAGTCCATCACTGCAGGTTCTCTGGAAGACCAGTAGACAGAGAGCATTAGAGCCTTCAAGACTGCCAGGAACAGCAGCACAGGGCAGCATTATTTCAGAGAAAAGTAAATGCTCTGTGAGGAAGGATTGAGGAGCAGATTAGCTGACTGTTGGTACCCTGGTGCCAATACCTCAGGAGAAGAACAACAAGGTGATTTCTCTGAAGTGTTGTCACAGAGAACTGGGATTGGAATTAGCAGAGCATAGAGGCAGCTGTGAGAGCACAGTGACCACAGACTGCTGCTCTACCACAACCCAGAGGCTTCTGAGAGGGGATGCTAACCCAGGTGAGGCCTGAGGGTAGAAGAGGCCCCAAGCCTCCTCACGTTTCCATCATTCCCCTGGCAGGGCAGATCAGTTGGGGGAGAAATGCAGGTTTGTGGTGAGAGAATGAACACTGCCAAGAACCCTTTCATCAGTGGCTTTGGCATTTGTGGGCAGGAGCATTCTCTTCTGTCCCTTGTGCAGGGCAGGGCATGGGCACTGTAGGAAGATGTTTGCTCAGAGCTTCTGAGGCAGAGACTGGTGCGGAGGCTTCTCGTTTGTGGCTTTGCGGTTCAGGATTGTGGCTCACGGTCTTTTCTTTTGCCATGGAAGTTCCTAGTTCCTGTTTTACAAATAAGATTCTCATAACTTGTGTGTAGTTTTCTTTGTGTGAGTGTATTCATATAGAATTGGGCTTCTCATTTTCACAGAGAACAGTTCTAGTTGTAATCAGTTTCTGTCTGAGTTCCAGAAATGCAAAGATACTGCATGGAAAGAGGTGGCAGCTGACAAAATTGCTGTCTTTGACCTTCTGAGGCACATTTAGTAACGAATCTGGAAAATAATGAACTACAATTAATGAAACCCGCACCCGTGTTCAAGTGTGTTTCTCAGACAGCACATACAGTAATTGAAAGGACTTCCTGCTCTCTAATTAGTCAGATTGAATTAATTTGCCATGATAGCTCTCTTCACGTGTCTGGAAGTCTGTGTTCCTAGGAAGTTGTTGGTGTGCTTCAAAGCTTGAGATTCCAAGTGGCTACATTGATTAGTCTAGGGAATGAAAGAGTTAAAGTCAGATTGATTTTCCACCAGCACAAGTGAGCTCCCTTCTGGCCTGCCTTTCTGTTTCTGCCCCTGTGGGTAGTGTGGCTGTATTGGCTACAGTGTACCTCAGGTGCAGCAGGCCACTGTCACTTAGTGCCTCTGTTGAGGAGACTCTTGAGATGCAGGTAGGCTCAGTCCTCCATCACACTAGAGCCTTAGAGTTACTACAACATGAGCTGACTAGGTTTCAGCTGAGTTTGATAACAATAAGTAGTAGTGTTCATAGAATCACTGAGTCAGGAAAGCCCTTGAAGGAACCAGACAAACTAAGAAGAAAAGAGCCTCTTTAACCTGTATTTTCTTGTCCCTCTTGTTCTTGTTTTAAAAGATGACCTCAGGCAGGAGATTGTGGGCTGCTTCAGAATAGGGAGTTAGAACGTCAAGTCCACGTGTTGGAATGCTTCCCCTAGCTGGGTCTGCAAGGAAGATTCCAGAAGGAAATGAGAAGACTATTCAAGTATGGATAAAGTCCTCATAGGGATTGTTGCATTTGTCAGAAAATTTGTCACTTCATATGATTGACACTTGGATCCTGTGATTGACAGAGCCATGTGGAAGGCAGGGTAATAGTGCCTTAACCAGGACTTCTAATGATCAGCCCATCCCTACCCCACATGTGGCCACCTAGAGAACACATATGGTTGGATCACCACCTTCAGATATGTACCTTGTGCTGGTGACAGGTTGATCTGAGGGCACTGTGTATATCAGAACACCCATTTCTCCATTTGAAATAGAGCCATCAGATGTGTAAAAAGCTGGCTTCATCATGGCTGACACACTCCACCCATATCAGCCTGACACACAGAGTGTAAAGCAGAAGGCAGCTATGGGAACATGGTGGATACCAGGCACTGAGGGTTTCAGTGCCCCCACAGCTTCAGATGCTTCTGGTGAGGCCAGAGCCTTCCCTGAGCATGCCTCTGCCCTCTCTGTAGGCATGCCCCTCCTCTAATGAACCTAGGCCTTATACACAGACCTCTGTTTATGAGCTTATGGCTGAGGCTTGGTCCTCAGTAGTGTGTGTGGCTGTTATCACCACTAGGAGCTGCTTTTATCAGACTTGTTAAAGCTGGCCATTTCTAATGCCTGTATCTAGACTCTGCTTAAAATTTCCTCATATCAGGAAGGTGAGATGTTGACTTCTGATTTTTTTGTAGCAAAAAAATAAAAATTGCAACTCTTTTCCTGTTTAGAAACCTAAATAGTTAATTAATATTTATTAAAATACAAGCTGAGTATTAACTTGGGTACCATTTTGATCAAATTCAGCGTACTAGGTAGATGTTAGAAAAGGTTTATAAATATAAAAAATGTAGGTGAAAATTCAATACTGTTTAAGGTAATTAATGTTTCTTTTGTTCAACTTTTCATGTCCCCTTTACCCTTCTCATGTTAAATTTACAAGACTCCATCTTTTCCCACTGTCTGTTTTATTCGTTGTTCTGTTTGTGAAATGACTGATGTATGTGTTTATTTCTTCAGAAAACACAAAGACAGCACTTATTGATGCCCTTCTAAGAGTGGAGGGCAAGATGTTCCTTCTGAGCTGCACAGCCAGTGCAGGGTCCCCGCAGGTGCTGCCAGATATGTTTGTGCCATAGGGAAGGGGGTGGGCATTCTTAAAGCCCGGGCTGATACTCTGAGGGTGAGCTGTGATCTCAGAAATGACCGACACCAATTCCCTGAGACGTTGCCAGATTGTGATGGCGGAACATGGGTCTGTTGGGTCTCAGCAGTGCTCAGCAGACCATGCAAGGCTCCTGAGCATCGCCAGCTCAGGCCAGCTACAGTGCTTGCAGCAGCAGGCTATGCTCCCTAAGCCCTGGTTCTGGAGCAGGAAACAGATAATGATATCCACCCTTCTCCCAAGACTTCTTGATATTTATGGCTGTGAAATACTGTGCAGTAGTTTTTATTAATAGTTACCAGATGTGCCATAAGGATTAATGAATTTACCATCTGAGATGTTTAGAGCTCCTGAAATAGAGGTGACGACTGTGCAGGGAATATGGAAAAGAGCATTAAAATGCAAACGGTTGAGCTTGGAGGGTGGAGCTGTTGTGTGTGAAGGAACAGTGGCTCACAGAAGGTCCAGTCTGGTGTGTATTTGGTACCTTACCCACCCCCGTATGTGGACATACACAGTTTGTTGGGTACTCTGTCCACCTATCTCTTCTCAGCCTGGGTAATGCCCTTCTTGTTTCCACTTCTTTCTCTTCCTATCCAAGTTTAGGCCCTCAGGAACTCTCTGGAAGCACTGAAATAATGTCTTCATTGATCCCCTCATACTGGTGTCTTCCCTTTCTAACCAGTCTCCCAAAGGAAGCATTCTCCTCACTGTCACTCTCAGAGCAAGCAGGAGCTGTTTGTGGACATAAGACTTCTACACCTGCCCCCTCCAGCTTCCAACTCTGCATAGCACTGAGCCTCCCCCCCCCCCCCCCCCCGCTGGGGCTGCTCAGCACCCCAGGGTAGCTGTTCCTGGGGAGATACCAGTTCCCTGATCCCTGCCATGCTGCTCAGCCTGGTCCCACACAGCCACTAGGTCTAATCCCTTCTCCCCTGAGGCCCCTCTGCCTTAGGACCTTCCAGTCTGGGATCCTTTTCACAGCCTTCATTTTAGGCTTACACATCCCTCCCCCAAACAGATCTCCCCTCTCTAATGAGAGAATCCAAAGAGACATTGAGACTTGCTGAGTCTGGAGAGTGGTTTTATATTGGAACCAGGGTTTGGTCTGTCTGTGCCCTTGGTTAATTTTTGCAGCTGTTTTGTTAGGGAGCCACTGAGTAATGTTAGGGAGTTGCTGAGTCACGAGGAAGAGTGTGAACATGTTTCTATGCTTAGTATGTCAGCAAGAGTCCATGTTTGGTGGCCACCATTCCCTCCTGCTAGGCTTGTACATATTCATGTTCTCTCTCTCTCTCTCTCTTTCTCTCTCTCTCTCTCTCTCTCTCTGATTTATTTATTTTTATTTATATGAGTACACTGTAGCTGTCAGACACACCAGAAGAGGGCATCAGATCCTATTACAGATGTTGTGAGCTACCATGTGGTTGCTGGGAATTGAACTCAGGACCTCTGGCAGAGCAGTCAGTGCTCTTAACTGCTGAGCCATCTCTCCAGCCTCCCCCCCCAAGTCTTCAACATTTTATGCCCCACCCTAATGCCATCTATTTTCAGTCAGACTTAACTTGTAGCCTGAACATGAGGGAAAAAAATTTTACTAGGAAAATACCCTGCAAACCTTCCTGTTTGTGGGACACTTTGGGTCTGTGGGGAAAAGAACAGAGGTAGTGTCAGGTCCCTTGGACTTCAAAGTGGAGTGGCAGGCACATAGAGGACTGCTCCATTTCAGTGTCAGCTGCCCTGGGTGCTGGGGGAGGCGATGCTAAGACACAGAACCTTTTTTGTGGTAAAGGCATGGGGGGGTGGCTGGGGGTCTTGGAGTTGAAACTCTTCCAGCTGCACAGCAGTAGCCTTGCTGTTTCAGGACACCCTTGCTTGTACATCCTCTGAAGGACACACGCTCCTAGCTTCCCTGGTGTTTAACCCGTTTGCAGGAAGAAATGTATATCCGTTCTCTACTCTGGTTCTTCGTTGCACTCCTTTCTGCATTCTCCCTGGCACCTTCCCTGAGCTGTCCCGCCGCTGCGAGTTAGAATGGGTCTATGGTGGTACTTATCTCCTTTTTTTTTTTTTTTTTTTTTGTTTTGTTTTGTTTTGTTTTGGTTTGGTTTGGTTTTTCGAGACAGGGTTTCTCTGTATAGCCTTGGCTGTCCTGGAATTCACTCGGTAGACCAGGCTGGCCTCGAACTCAGAAATCCGCCTGCCTCTGCCTTCCAAATGCTGGGATTAAAGGCGTGCGCCACCACTGCCCAGCGGTACTTATCTCTTAACAGTAGCCCTGGTGGCTACGGTGTCAGCTTTGCCCTATGTGTGTGTTATCTGCAACTGAGGGATGGTGAGCAATCAAGCTTAGGCTTGAAGGCCCTGTGTACACAGTCAGAACTACTTAGAATTCTCAGGGCCTAGGATCCTGGGGACTAGGAGGAAATGGATGGAGGCTTATTCAGTTCAGGTTTCCACTGTCTTGGGTACAAGTGGTCACTGAGCAACTGGCTCTAATCCTCAGCTTTTCTTTCCTGGGCTCCTTTAGTAAATCCTTCAACCTTTCCAGGTCAGAATGGTGACAGAGTCAGTAGTAGAGCCATGGCCAGCATTGGTTCCCTCTAGATGCACAGGGGAAGTGAGGCCCATGCTGTGCCTGCCCTGCCTGCAGCTTGTTCTCTAGTGCTGAGTGAGCAGAGGGAGAGAAGGGGACACCTGAAGCCAGAATTGGCAAGAACTGGAGAGGCAGAAATGGTGGACTCCTGGTTTCTTCCAGAGTCCTTCACGTTGCTGTCTGCCTGTCCCACTGCTGTTGACCTCACCATAGGATGAATGTGGTTCCTGCTCCCTCCTTTTGACTTCACGTTCTTACGAAGATTCTTAGTGTTCCTCTAACACTCCTTGAATCACCTGTCTATAAGTCAAGTCCTCTCTGTGGTGCTTCACCCTCTCTTCAGGCTCTTCCCCCCCTTCACCTGCTCTGGTGCAGGGGTTTTTATTACTGGAATGTCTGCTTGAGCTTCCTTCCGCTGCCTCTCCAGTTGGCCTGGCACTGTCAGTGAGGCTTTCTAGCTCCTGGCTACCTTCTGCTTGCTTTGCTCAGGAGTCAAGTTACCTCTTTCTTTTCCTAGCTCTTAGTTTCAGATGCCCAAGGCTACCCCTCTGTCTTTGTGTGCTTGCTGCTCCAGCCAGAACAGCTGCTTTCCCCCTCAGTTCTGCAGCCTGTGGTGGGCTCCGAATGCTCACTGGCAGCCCAGGCTCAGGCCGACTCCCAGCTTCTGCTCTGATTCAGTTACATCGTGTAAGGACTTGTGCTCACAGTCCAGGATTGGTCAGAGTGTGTCTGTGACCACAGAGAAGAAGCATGACAGTTATACGTGTGTCTTGTCTTGGGCTCCAATCAAGCCTTTCTTGTGTGGTATAGAACCCTGGTCCCCTCAAGCCTCCTTGGCAGGAGTGTGTGGGAGTTCCTGAGAGTTGGGATGGTCTCCTTGTGGCTCCTGGCAGCTTTCTGCTCTGTGCCCCCCTCTCTCCCCTTTGGGCCCCTCACTCACATACTTGTTTCCTCAGCCCGTGCCACGAGTCTTGGTGCAGCCTGTCTTCTCAGATGCCCAGGCAACAAGGACAGAGGAGGTGAGTCACTAGGCTGGGGCTGCCCCACTTGCAGAGGTGGCCCTGAGGCTACCTAGGATTCTTTCGTCCATACCTGCCTTTCCCTCTTTGCTTCCCACTTTAATAATTAGCTACAATGTAGGTCACTGCCTTCTCCCTGCACAGGCTCCTTGTTACAATTTGCTATTTTCAACCTGCTAATCATCTGATTGCTAAAGTTTTTTGGTGCTTGACTGCTAATGTAGTCTGTGCTTTAATAGTCCACCGCCAGGCAGAGGGGCTTTCTATAAACAGAACTATCTTTTTCTTGTGAGTGTTTGCTTAATTCTCAGTTTTATAGTTCATTCTGGTTCATGGTATCAGCGTAAAAAGACTTAATGCTAGGCTAGGAGAGAACTGTCTCTTCTGCTCTCCCACAGTTCAGCAGTGTTTGTCATCCTGTGAACAGTAGATCTCCCCAGTCCCATCATGCCCTCAGTCTCTCAGAAGATGCCTCATCTTCATAGGGGAAGTAATGTATTTAGACAACAGCAAACAGGGTCTGATCTGCGGGACAATTGACCCTAGAAAGTCCCTTTCACTCCAGTGCCTTACGGATGTCAGCGATCCCAAGGTATCCCTTCCCCTGGGAGCATTGTCGGTTGTCATGTTGAGACAGTTTTGACCAGAAGCAACACTCACTGGTAAGGCCACCTGTGCCTGGCCCCTGCTACTTATCCTAGTGGCTCACAGCTTTTGGACATTCTACAGGTAGCAGATAGGTTTCAAGTAATACATTTCGATTCCAGCCAAGTGAAACTGTTTGCAGGGTGCTGGGGTGGGGACAGAGGAAGCTGTGTCATCTTCCTTTTACCATCTTTAGTCTGCCATCACTGTACCTGGCTTGTCCCTTCCATGGGGAATATGCACAAGCCCTTCGGCTTCCCTGTAAATTACGGTTTCTAGTTCCCACATCCTTCTCCCACCAGTGACGCAAGTGGGGCATTGGAGTGGTGTTCTATGCTCTGCTTCATGCCACTCTGGCCATAGAGGAGCATCAGTGACTGAATCTCACTGATGGGTGAGTATGGAAAGGCCACAGGTCATGCCCAGCTTCTCTTGTAGCTCTGTGTATTTCCCCTGCATCCAGCAATAGCTAACTAGACTAGGGAAGAATAAATAAAGCATGTCCGAGTTGCAGAAGGAAAATGATTGAAGGATCATCTAGTCTTGGAGTATATTTATGGCGATGACAGTTATTGATCTGCTGGACTGAGTAAGGTTTCAGTCAGAGCCCCATCACAGAAACGGGCTGTTAATCTCAAGTGCTGTGAACCCCTCCCCCAGAGAGTGTGCCTTGTGGGCAGTGAAGGCTTCTGGAAGGAAGCAGGAATGTAAATGACAGTTCACGGGAAAGTGCATGATTTATCAAACCGCTGAGTTAAGTAACTGGAAGAGACTTATAGATCTTAGCTACTTCCCAGTTCAAATAAATCCTGTGTTTCAAATGGAAAGTGATTGTCTATAGCATAAATATCGGGATACATCTTTCTTCTCTGTGCAGCCTTCTGTCTTCTTCTTCCCCAGTACCGTGGCTCCCACAGAACATCCTGTACTCACTTCCAAAACACTGTGACTAGTGGGGAGCCTACCATCACTGTGAGATCCTGGCTTTGTGTCTGTGTCTTCTGTCTGGTAATTCAGACAGTGATGTGAAAGGCCACTGGCTCTGTCCTTTCTTAGTGATGATCCGATCTGTTGGCCCATGTCCCAGAACCAGAGGCCCCCGACCCTGACACAACATCAGCAGCCAGAAAAGTGAGCTCCTGGAGAAGGAGCCCTAGCTACAGGTTCCTGGGTCCCTTCCTTGTCCCTGACGCCCAGCCTGCACACCCCGCCAGCACTGTCTGGGTCAGTGCCTCATGTGCCTGCATTGCTTGCAAAACCACTTTCAGATTGTCTGCTGAGGTCATCTTTTGGATTTTGCCAGAGAAAAGTGCTTCTCTGCTCTCTTTTTAGTATGTTTTAGCCTTCCTCTGAGGACAGTGGAGGGTGAGGGCATTTGTTTACGTGGGAACAGGTACCTGAGCCAGGGAAGCTGGGATGGGCAGAGTGAGGTTTAATGTGTGTTGCTTCCTCCTGGAACGGGGGTCCTTGCCTCGTTAATGCCCTCCTGTGCCCACGTGCAGGGATGAGCACCTCTACAGAAGATGAAATGCAGAGGGTCTGTGCCATTGTGCATTGCCCACTCCTCAACACAGATGCACAGCCCAGTGCTCACCTGGCATTTGGTTCCAGGGCCAAGACAAGCTCTATGTTTGCTTCGGGTGTGTGCTGCCCACAGCCAGGAACAGCTCCTTCCCAGGTTCAGTGTAGATCTGGTAGTGTTAGCCTCATGGGTTTTGATTTGGTGGGAAGGCCTTTCCAACTTTCCTTAGTATGCCTTCCGTCTTCCTGCAGGCTCAACAAGGCAGCCCTGGGCCTAGTGGGGCTTTGGAGTCCACGGTGAAGATAGCGGCCCCTGTAGTAAAGATCTGCGACAAACCTGTCAAAGTGTCTTCCCCTCCATCTACCATGGTGGTTACTCAGCCCCCAGAAGGGCAGGATGGACCTCCAAGCCCCTTGAGCGAAGCTTCCAGTGGCTACTTCTCTCACAGTGTCTCCACTGCCACCCTGTCAGAAACGCTCACCTTAGGCCTGGACACCACAGGCCTTGGCAGCCAGACACCTGGGTCCCCCCCTGACCCATGTCAGGTCACCGCAGAGCCTGAGCTGGCTTTCCTCTCCTGCACACAGAGCCATCCTCCTGTCCCAGAGGAGTCCCATGTAACACCTGCAACTCCTCCTCAAAGCACAGAGCTGGAGGTTCCCAGACCACCTCGTCTTTCTGAACCCGCATCTGCCGTGCCCACATCCCCATTCAGAATCCGGAAAGTGCGGACCTCAGAGCTGAAGTCCTTCACAGGCATGCTGGGGGGCGCCTCCTCCGGAGCAGAGGAGGACCCCAGCAATGCTAGGGGACAGACTCTGGGGAGGCTGGAAGTGACATCTGACTCTGAGGATGCCAGTGAAGTCCCTGAGTGGCTCAGAGAGGGAGAGTATGTTGTTGTGGGCACCAACAAGACAGGCATTGTAAGGTATATTGGACCAACTGATTTCCAGGAGGGAACATGGATTGGTGTGGAGCTGGACCTGCCTGCAGGTAAGTGGACTGTGGGGTACCCGTGCTGAGCATGACCGTGCTGAATGTAGAACACAAGATGTCCTTTGTACCCAGAGCACACCAGACTCCTCGAGCCTCCTGACCCTTGATAAACCAGATGCTAGCTTTTCTAAACTCTCAGAATCCATCAGAGCCCCAAGGTAGTCACTGAAAACTGCTATAGACTCAGTAATATTTTAAATCTTTTCTCTTGAGACCATGACCAGCTGTGTGGTCCAGGCTGGTTTGAACTGACTTGGGCCCAGTGATCCTCCAGCTGTAGCCCACCACTATCTGGGGCTATAATTAGGTGCCACCATACCCAGTGTTCTTTGTAAAGTCGCACCCACATTCCGTGCTCCTGAGACTCTAGGACACTTAGGGGTGAGCGTGAGCGCAATGGCTTAGGTGAGGTAAGCTGAGAGTATCGCAGACTCTTGAGTCTTAAGTCAGACTGCAGAGCTCAGGGTGGGCAGGAAGCAGGGGGGCCCTAAAGAAGCATGTGCTCAGACATCTCTGTAGACGGCTTTACCAGTGTTGTTTTATCCTTTAAGAGTAGGCTCCCCTTGGGACCCAGCACTAGACCTTTGTGGTCTGAGTTAGCCTGTGGCCTCTTAGGCCCTTTTATTCCTTGTTGTAAGCATAGGCACAAATGGCTTTGTTGGGTCCCCGTTTCTAACCTGGGCCACATGGAACATGTTTACTGAGGTGCTCTACCGTCACTGCAGTCTGTATTGTCTTGTATTTGTCACCTCACAGGGAAATCTCACGTCCACTGACAGCTGTGCCCTGCTCAGCCCTGGGTTACAGTTAATCTGCTTTTTGTTCCCAAGTTTATTGAGGGCTCCGATCTGGGGTTGGGGGTAAAGGAAACTTCTGTGTCTGGCTTCTTCCCTAATGTGTGGCTGGGGTCCTTTTGTGTGGCAGTGCCATTGCAGCTCCTTCCTGCTTGTGACTGAGGAACTCTGCTGCGTAGATATCTTCACTGCTTTGCTTAGGCTGCTCTGAATGTAGGCTGGGGATGGTGACATGGACACAGGGCCCCTCACTCCCTCAGTGTTGACTGTGTGAAGGTAGCAGACAGTCTCCAGAATAGTGGCCCCATCACAGTGCTGCAGGGTCAGGTGCGAGCATCATCTATCTCCCTGTTTGAGCAAGGAGAGTTCCTTGGTCTGAGCATGGGAGGGGTGAGAATGTAAAGTCTGGATGGGCAGGGGCAGGGCACCCCTGAGATGTGTGGCCCACCTGTTCCCTGCTAAAGCAGCTGCTCAGGCTGCCAGTGACAGACCTGGCTCCCTGCCTTGTCTCTGGGCGCTCAGCCAGATCCAGCAGCTTGTTGGGCTGCTGGGTAAACTCAAAGCTTTAAGAGGGCACCCCTAAGAACTCAGCACCAGGCCCTTGTCTCTCAACCAGACTATGGCCTCACCAGTCCATTTATCCCTGGCTGCAGACACAAGCCAGAATGACACCCTTGTCCCTGAGCTGAGTGCTTCCTGTGAAGTCACTATCTTTAAAAATAATCTGACAGAGAATACCTTGATTTGGAAGTGGTTCAAGATGTTAATTGTAGTAGAGGCTGGAAAACATTTCAAATCTGCTTTTCCCAAAGTGCAGGAATAAGTCTGTATCTGCAGTTGAACTCAAGAATTAAAGAGAATTAGGAAATAATTTAACTCACCAGTAGGAATGCTTTGTTTGCATTGCTGTGGTAGGTTCACATACACTATGGTGAGTAACATCTCCCACTGACTTTTAATTGTGGAGAGGAGAAAATGCTAAGTGAGTAAATACATTTTGATAAGAACAAGTGTGCTGAGGGGATAGAAGAGGGTGGCTGTCCCGAACAGCACATGCTCTTCAGAGACACAAAGGGTCCCGGAATCAGAGCTGTCACAGCGTAAGGCAGGGCAGTGTCCCATACTGCTGAGGGTGGCCCAGCTTTCTGTGTCTGAGGACTAGTAGGAAGGTGGCCTCTGAGGCGTGCGGGGCACCTGGTGCCTGCATCTGAGAGTCTTGTGTTAATATTGCAGTTTGATCAGGGATTGGAAAGATCATCGCCCCTCGCAGAGCACACATGAGAGTAATGGGAATAGGAGGACCATGTCAAGGTGGCAGATGTTTGGGCGGGGAGGACTGAGGTTAAGGCAGTGGTAGGTGTGGGAGGAGTGCTCATGGTTCTGGGAGATGTGTAGGACAGGGGAGGGGGCCATCAGGAGGAATGTCAAGGTGACAGCTAGTGTATGGCATCAGAACAGGCCATAAACACAAGTTCCTGAGTTGGAAAGGGTGGAAAACTGCCCATCAGTGTAGGGTTACTGTTTTAGGTGATCCAGAGACACAGAGATGATAGGTGCCTGGGATGGGAGGAAGCTGGGGGACAGCCACACCTGGACTGAGCTGGCATGTAGGGCATGCAGCTAGATCCTTGCTTGCATTTATGAAAGGAGCTAGTGCCCCTGGAGGAGCAGGAGGATGGCCTTCACATCATCCTCAGTAGGTCTTTGGGCAAGGCCTCTGCTTCATACTGAAGACCACAGGGCTAAGGGGCTGTCTGTCCCTGATGATTACTGTTTGCTGTCCTGGGCTCTGGGCTCACTGGCTTCTGGGTTGGGCGGTGGCTTGGAGGTAGCAGTGTGATGGACACAGTAAAGAAGGTAACTATGTGTAACAAGGTTTCTCCATGATGCTTCCTTCTTTCTCCGCAGGAAAGAATGATGGCTCCATTGGTGGGAAACAGTATTTCAGGTGCAACCCTGGCTATGGGCTACTGGTGAGACCAGGCCGGGTCCGCAGGGCTGCAGGCACTGGGCGCAGGCGCAGTTCAGGGCTCCAGCCTCAGGGAGCTCCAGAGGCCCGCAGGAGTGCTACCATCTCAGGCTCTGCCACCAACCTGGCTTCACTGACAGCTGCATTGGCTAAGGGAGACAGGAGCTACAAGAATCCTGAGAACCGGAAGTCCTGGGCCAGCTAAGATGCATCTCCCTTGTGAACACTAACGGGAAGGGGGAGACCTGGTTCCTCCATGGGAGCAGGGCCATGAATGCTTTTTGCACGACACGACACAGGGATGATGGACAATCTGGTTCCCTGTCGTCTCTGGGAATCTGGAATCTGGATTTTCTTCCTCTACTTGGCAATGGCAAAGGTTCCTCAGCTATGCTCCCTGGTTAGGGTTGGGAGGTTCCAGGATCCCAGAGACTCATGGGATGGTAGCTGGGTGGCAGGGCTGGAGCCAGCCCAGCTCCTCCCTGCCTGCTTGAGGATGTGTGTGTGTGGGGAGGGGGTTCCCAGCCAAATGTGTTGGGTTCCCCTTTCCTTATTCTGCTGACTTCACTAATGTCTTAATTTAAACAATGATCCTAACTAGTGTCTTGCCCTCATGGACAGGACTGCTACCTGGGCCCAGCAAGCACACCACCCTCTCCATGCATCAGCCTCCGCTAACCCACGCCTCGTCCTTCTGCATGGCGCACAGGGTTTCTAGGAGGCATCTTTCTGGTGTCCCAGTGTCCTTGCACTCAGAAAGTCTTTTCTGCTGGCCATTCATTTCCTAACAGGATGCTTGAACTATATTTATTTAATTTATTTTTCCAGAAGTTAAAATATTTCACAAACCATAATTGCTGTCTATCTCAACATGCGTGGCCAGGGCCCTCCTTGTGCTTACTGGCCTCTGGCTGGCCAGTGCTTGGATATCTTGGATAGTGGTTGCTGGAAGTGGTGGCCAGCAGATGAAGCCAGCTGCCCTTGTGTTGCTTGATTGCAGACACACCATGGCTTTACTGTCACTGGTGGGAAGGCAGACCCAGGGGCTTGACATGGATCAAGCCTTCAATACCTTGTCTGGATCTGCCAGGCTTCAGGGAACTGGAGACTCTTTTGACTCTGACGATTCCTAAGCCCTGCTTGCACCTGGGGCCAGCAGCTGGGCAGGTAGGTAGTGAGTGCAGAACTGTCTCCATTTCCATCTTCGGATCTGTGCTGTAGTTGTGGTGTATCCCAGGGCATTACCAATCACTGGCTCGCTGAGACGGTGTGACCTGAGTTCCAGAGTGTTGGTGGAGAGCTCAGTGGGCAGATCAGAGTCACCCAGTCCCTGTTGTCCCAGGCCCTGACCCACCTTTCACCTCAGGATGTCATTACACAGGTATCCTTGGCAGTTTGTTGTAAGTTTGACTCCCAGACTCTTGAAGAACCACAGCTAGCAAGTATTCATAGAGGAATTGGTTCTGTGAGGACTTTAAGCCTTTTAAGGGAAGTAGCTCCTGCCAGGTGGCTTCTCAGAATATCTCAGCCTCCTCTGGCCACTGTGGCCTTTGTGCTAGTATTGCTGACAGTCTGGACCATGTGCATTGTCTGATCAGCCCAGTATAGACTTCACTACCATCTGCTTGCCTAGACCTTGACCAGAGGCTTCTTACAGTGATAGGAAGATGGGGGTTGGCATACATGGCAAGTATGTTAGAAGTTTGTCCTCATGGGTGTTTCTTATGAGCTGTTCCTGTAGCCGAGAGGATCCTGTGTGCTTGTCTGCTATGAGGGCAGGGAAGTGACCTTGGGAAAGCTGGCACTTTGGGGTGGGTCTGAAGAGATGGGGCTCAAGTGTGTGCAGGCCTTCAGGGGTTGCTGTGCCTGTACTGCATTTTGACATGTCCCTTCATGTCCCCTGGGGGCTGGATGAAGACAGTAAGCTGTGTTCTTCGTGGGCTCTCGTGCTAGATGAGGCCAGTCAGGCCAGCTGCAGCCTCAGCCCTCTACGTCTGCCTTTTGGAGCAGACTAACACTAACTTGCAGCTGGAAGTGATGTATAGGGGTCATGGTTGTTAAAATGTCAGGTAGTAGTAGGAGGTGGTGGGTGTGGGGTTGAGTCCCAGATGCCCAAGTCTAAGGGGCAGAGGGCCAGTGTTTCTGGGCTGTGTTTAGTGACATGGCCTGAGGAGTTGCAGAGGTATAGATGGTGTTTTCATGGTTCCAGTTTTCTTCACCACTTATCATGCCTTAGAGGTTCTGTGTGGGAAGCAGGAGAGTGGCTCATGTAGCATTTACCTGTCTGTCCAAGCTGCCTTTGCTACTCGTTGCCCATGAAGGGTGACCTGAAGTTTCTAGTGCCTCAAGGCCCAGGCCACCTCAGGTCAGAGACCATAGGACCATCTCTAGTGCCTTCCCTGGGACCAGTGTCTAGTGCTTCCAGTCCCTGACACTACCCAAACCATCTGCCTTAGTCTATATGGTGCCTTCTTGTTGTGCTGTGGACACTCATGCTGTGTTGGGAAAGTTGGGAAAAGCACGGTGTGTAATTGTGTAAATATGAGCTCACGTGTGTGGTGTTGCTTCCAGGGTTACAGCGATTTGGTGCATGTTAAATGGGAATTAAAAAAATCCAAAGACCCTGTAATGAATAGTAAAGATGATTTATGTTGTATGAGGAACCAAACTATTGTAATCTTGTACCATACATGTCTTTCCATCAAGTGACCAACAGCTTCTAAATAAATCCAGGTGACTTCTTGCTTATGTCTGAGTTCAGTCTTTACTGTTCTTCCCTGTCCTTACCCTGGTCTTCAACTTACTACACTGTCCCTTGGTGGTGGTCCTAGGGCTTCCAGAGAGCAGCAGGCTCCAGGGCACAAACTTCTGTGACCTCTGGATGTGGATCAAAGATCCTGGGAGTCCCCATTGGCATCTTGGTCTGTCTCCAATCCCTTACTCATTTCAGACCCTTAGAGAAGCCAGGCAGCATCAGAAATTCCTGGGGGACCCAGACTAAAAGTAAGTGGAGCTTCAGGGCTAGCTAAGAGTAGGTGTGTGTGTGTGTGTGTGTGTGTGTGTGTGTGTGTGTGTGTGTGTGTTCAGGCAGGGTTTAAGCATCTGCTTTAAGCATGATTGATACAGGCCCTATTAAGGACCTAACTAGAGAGAAAAAGTCTTTGTGCTGCTGCACATCGATACCCTGAACAGTGTGGCTCTCAGCCTTCCTAATGCTGCAACCCTTTAATACAGTTCCTCATGTGTGGTGACCCCCCAACTAGTTTGTAACTGTTGGTGCTTCTTAACTATAATATTGCTACTATTTTGAATCATGATGTAAATATCTGTGTTTTCCAATGGTCTTAGGTGCCTCTCCCTCTGAAAGGGTCAAGACCCACAGGTTGAGAACCACTGCCTGGGAACAAGGTGTTTTCAAAAGGGCGGTAAGTTAGGGCTATGGAACCTGACTTTAGACCTGCCTACCAGGAAGCCTGCCCTTTGTGGTTTTGTGCTAGGGAAGGGACCTCCTCTGCCACCCATGGGGCCCTATTCTTGGCCACTCTGCTACAGTAAAGCCCTGTTTCCAGAGTATTGGACTCATGTTCTCCCTGCACGAATCAGCATTCTGCCCTTGTCTCATAAATAAAATTGCCTGAGAATGCTGGGTCAAGGGCACCTGGAGGCCCGAGTGGAGGTGACCATCAGCCATAGGTAGCTTCTATCTACACAGTACTTGTTTGTATTCTCAAGTGCAGCAGTTATTCTCAGAGATAAGCCCTGCCAAACAGAGACAAAACACATGGCAGCCAGGAGCAGCCTCTTGGGAGATGAGGCAGGATTCTGAATAGAACTGATCCAGCAAGGGGGAGGCGGGGGGAGTGTTAGGGGTGGAGGCATTATCTTTTTCAGACTGCAGTTACCTGGTAGCTCCAGGAGAGGGCTGGTCTGTACCAAGCCCTGGCATGGGCTGTAGTGGGTGTCACACTTAATTCACTCTGCTTGCTGAGTGACTCAAGGAATGAGGGCACTGATCCT
The DNA here is from genome assembly GCF_011762505.2 of Arvicanthis niloticus. Classification (NCBI taxonomy): domain Eukaryota; kingdom Metazoa; phylum Chordata; class Mammalia; order Rodentia; family Muridae; genus Arvicanthis; species Arvicanthis niloticus. Next base: position 54,545,968 of record NC_047660.1, on the reverse strand, counting down.
GGGCCTGGAGGAGCCCAGGAAGTCATCCATGGATACAGAGAGGAGAGGGTACCCCAGGGAGATGCTTGGCCATCTAGTGCATGTGCCCAAGCTAAGGAAACTCTCAGCCTGAGATTTGGGCTTAAGTTGAAATAAGAGTTTGGGGCCAAACTATGCAGACTTGTGAGGTAGGGACAGGCATGTCCTGGCCTCTGCCCTGTCTGAGCTGTGCTTTCAGACTCCCCTATGCATGCATACCATGAAGGGAAATGGTTCAGTCTTTTAAGGAGGGGTGGACAGAGTCCTATCTCTGCCTGGGGGAAAGGGAAGGCTGGGACCTGGTTTTCCCTCTGCTCACCACTGAAAACCAAATCAGGGAGAACAAAGCAGCCGTTTTGTTTCTGCTTCTCCAGATACAGCTTTTAGAGCCGGCTCCTTTAAGAGGCTCAGGATGGGCAGGCTGCAGCAGGAAATGGAGAAAGCAAAAGCAAGCTACAGAACCTTAAGCTTGGCTGTGGTCCTGGGGCAGAGCCTTACTGGATGTGCCCCCTACCCACCACCCACCCCTTGGCGGCAGGGATTCTGCTCAGGGTTTAGAGCTGTAATCTCTCAGCTCCCTTGCCCCTTTGGAAAGTCTGAAAGGCTGAGCTGGGGCCTGGGCACTTGCCTGGAATGTGATCCCTATAACTGCAAAACCAAAACCAAAACCAAACTAAAAACTGCACAAGGGAGGGTGCACAGAACAGACCCTGTGTCCACTTTGGCCAACTGGGCACAAACATCACTCCCATGAATTATCTGGATTCAAAGAAATCCCGGAGAGACTTTGCTCAGTTATACATTTTATTCTCTAATAGGTACAATACTAAAATAAACACAAATTAAAAAAAAGTTTTATTAAAACAAAACTGTACAAAAAAGCAGTATACTACATTTTAATTACAGAACAGTCTACTGTCCAAAAGGCACTAATCCAGAATAGGAGATACAATGAAACAGGACTCATTGAACTATTTAATCAATACAGTAGAGCGCTTGTTCCTTTGACCATTTACATCGAGAAACAAGGGCTTCTTGCTACAGTCATCACACATTGTTAGAATCTGAGTCCTACTGGGAAGGTGCAGTATCACTCCCTAGAGCAGGCTCCACCAGGGGCCAGGAGGGGGCTGGGAGGGCGTGGGCAGCAGTGGGTACCCAAGCTTGTCTTGGCCTCTGGTGGGTTGGTTCTGGCCATGATTGGCAGCCATTCTAACCCCTCTCCTGTTTAGCACCGGCAAAGTGGGTTCTGAGATGCTCCAGGTAAAGAATTGGACCGATAGGGGAGGCATCTGGTAACCCTGTCTGAAAAGGCGGCAGCTACCTGGGAGACATGGCCCAGTGGTAGCCAGGGGACTGGGAGCTATACCAGGCAGAGCCACCTGGGCAAAAGTCTCCCCTTGCTCCCTGGGTCTGTGAGTATCCAACGATCTTGTCTGGGAAATTGGTTTCTAAAAAGGGAGTTTGCTTCCCAGAGACAAGTCAGAATGCCATACCATGCCTGGCCTCAGGGGTGCAAGCCTGCGCCCCTGCCTGTTAGGTGGCCATACAGCTAGCTCCCTGAGCCCCAGCGTTATAAGCACGGACTCTGGCCTAAGGAAGGAGGATACTGCAGCTTTCCAAACAGTGTTATACACAGAGAAGACAACGACAGGCATCTGATGTTAACAAAAGTAAGTAACAAAGAAATGGGATTAAAGCAAATCTCTTCTCACAGCGCCCTATACTACACCCTCCTTCTGCTTAGCAGAAAATTGTACGTACACAAAAATACAAATACACAATTTTGTAGAACAGTCTGATTTTTAATATATTTATATATATTTATATTTATACGAGTGGCAGGTTAGTTCATTCTATAGAGCTTTTTGCACTTTTGGCTCATATGCAACAAGGCTTATAAGTTCAGCTTTAGCTTTCATTCAGATTTTATAGCTTTTGAACAAATTTTTCACATTTAAAGCAGCATCCAATTTGCACTAGGAGTCTGTGGTGATTATGGGGAGAGATGGGGTCAAGAGGTTATGGGAGTGGGCGGTATACATTCCAGTGTGTGTGGCATGTAAGGAGGATTCTATGTGGACAGAGCTTGCCATGATGACCCCTTGAGGTAGACTGAACACCTTACAGCAGACTCAGACACAGGTGTGATTCACCCTCAGGGACACATGGCACACAAGATGGGGACAGAGACCAGAGGAGACACCAAAGGGAAACACAGAGACTAAGACACAACAGCCAAGGCCAGGAGGGCGCCCTGCCCCCTCCCCGACTCATCTGGCAGGATCCTACACAGCCATTAGGCTGAATACCTGCAGGCAACCTCAAGACATCTGGTCCCCGGTGTCTGGTCAAAACATGGAAGCCTGCTTTCCACTTCCCTGCTGGCCATGCCAGCTTGTTCCCAGACCCATGAGCTACACATGCCGCACCTCAACAGGCGTGCATTCGGCTTGTGCTAGAATGTTCAAGTCCAGTCAGGGCCCAGCATCCTGGCCCCCCTCATGCTCTGACTCAAAGCTGTCGTCCCTCAATTTGCATCCAGTTGACATTCCTCAATTACACCAGTCAGACAGGTGCTTGGTAGGCAGACCATGGCCGCTGCATCTAGAGGGCAACAGATTCCTCAGGGGCAGCATGGTTTCGCATGCTCCACAGCCTCCCTTTTGCCACCACTTGGTCACTCACCCTCTGCTTTCCTCTCTCTAGGTGAGGCAGGGTCATCTGCACCTATTACACGCAAATGCCCAGGGTTTGCATTACTCCACTGTCTGAACAAAAATCCGGGATTAATGAAAATAAGGTGCCGGTGTAATGGATTGTTTCTTTCTACTTGTTACTGCTTACCAACTGAGCACAGCAGTCAATGGCCTGTCCTACGCTCCATGTAAATAAAGGCCCACATCTAGCTCACACTTTCATTATTCCCCCAAAGAAACAGTTTCTCATTTTAAAGAAAGCGCATTGGATCTTACTACAACTCTACTGCAGATGGCCTTCGGCTACTCAGTGTCTGGGCTGTGGATGCAGTCAGGGCTCCAGTGCGCACAGGTTCATCAGTCATGATCCCTGCCTGCTGGCCCTCTTAGAGCTGGCAATGGCCCCAAGTGCTGACAGGTGGAACCCTGCTCAGAGGCTCTGTCCTGGTCTTCACTCAGTATCCACTGAGCTCTAGCTAAGGAGACTCCTTAAGACTCCCTCTGCTCCAAGACCACAGTCACATCAACAGAAGAAACACAGGAAACAGTGACAAAGCCAACCCTCTCCCCTTGCTTGCCCTTGTGACCATTCTGCCTGCAGAATGGCAGGGACACTGGATTGGGGAGTGGGGATGTGCATAACACCTGCCCTGAGGCAGGGTGCATGGTGGAAGGACAGGGCACTGGCCAACTCTCAGGCAGGTCCCAGAGGTCTGTAACTTGCTTAGGCACTTAAACATAAATGAGAAGTTTGTTTTAGAAGGTACTGCAGACCCAACCTAACCATGGCCATGGAGGGGAGGCTGAGCCCATGGGGAGATTGGAGAAGGCTGTAGGCTCTTCCAGAGGAGACAAATGCCACAGTCTTGGCACCTTCCAGCCAGTCAAGTTATGTGGTGGCTCAGGGGCCAGTTTGGCATCTGTGGTCCCTGATCTGCACTGAATGAGGTGCAGACTGCCTTGACACACTATTTAGGGTCACTGTGAGGAACCACTAAGAAAGAAGAGAGCTTTCAGAGTGGTACTGTGGTAGAACCAAAGAGCACAAAGGAGAAAGCTTGCCAGAATGGCCAGTGCTTGGAAAGAAAGAGCTCTACCCACCCTGAGAACTTTGGTTTTGTTTGTCTGGTGCCCATTTTCAGAGATGAGTGATGAGATCCCCACTGCTTTCAAAACAGTCAATGTGGGCATCAAGGCAAGTGATAAAGGGATGCTTTCTGAAAGCAGCCACAAGTGCTCGCCTCTACTAAGCACACATCACACACACACACACACACACACACACACACACACACACACACACACCCCTCCCGCCTGCAGATGGGTGGCTGCTGTCTACATTCAGACAGCTCTAATGCCATTTGGTTTTCTAGTCTAATGGCCTCGGCGAGCCGTGGAGTGCAGATGGCCTCACAGGTTTGGGCTGGGCTCTTAATTCCAGGAAAGCAAAATGGGAGGGGTTTCTAGGCTAAGGATGCTACAAACAAGAATGGAGAGATTCAACCTGGAAGTGCTGGGAAGAGAAGTCCTTTCGGGAACAACAAACCTTCACACCAGTCCCTGGACCAGTCTCTGTCTTGAGCCCTGGGAGGTGACAGGCACTGATTTCATCCATGGCACCTTTGGCCACCAACAGAGATGCAAAATCTTTATTATACCAAAATAAAAGGCACCCACACTCTTTTTTTTTTGTTGTTGTTGTTGTTCAAACCAAGGTGTTTGGGGCAAAATGAAGACAGTGTTAAGACCCGGTTGGCCATTTAGTGTCACGCGGCATCAGCAGTCCTAGAAGCCAGCCTGCCAAGTCCTTGCTTCTCAGGTACATTTCATTTTCTTGGACTTAAAGGCTACCCATGATGTGACAGATCAGAAGAGGACAGTCAGGCAACTCTCAGAGAACCTAATTTTGTAAGAAAAGGATCTAGGAAAGAAGATGTTGGGGGGGGGGGGGGTAAAGGAGTGCAGCAGGTCATCTGGAAGATGTCCTTGGTTTGGTGTCACTGAACAGGAGTCATTAACCTCCACAGTAACTCTGAGGCAGCTTGCTCCTCCATTCTTGGACTCTGGATATTAAGAAGTTTTATTCTAGGACTTAATTTAAATGTTTTCAAGAAACTGCTACTTATGAGCCAGTCAGTGTTGATAAGGAGCTGAGGAAGCCATGGCAGAGTCACGCTAATACCAGAGCACCAGAACCTTGGGCTCCACAATGCTTCTACTTCCTGTCTATGGTAGAGGGACAGCAGGGTTTGTACGAGGGTTCAGCACAAACCCTTAGAACTCAAGCAGGATGCCTTAAAGTCCCAAGAGCTAAGCACTGCAAGAGCAGAGAAGAGCAGGCTTTAGGGAAGCCACTGCAGAGCGATGGGGAGGGCTGGGGGCCAGCACTCCACAGTGACGCACTGCCTGAGGACTCAGCTGCAGAGATGACAATGAAAGTGGCTGTGGCACTGGGATGACCCTGTGTGCCTGAGAACAGCAAGCCAGTTGGCAGTGACTCAGCAGAGTAAGACTACACATTCCCAAATACCAGTATCTAGATTCTTATAACAATCACTTCTGGTGTTTTTCCAGGAAGGAAGGAAGGAAGGAAGGAAGGAAGGAAGGAAGGAAGGAAGGAAGGAAGGAAGGAAGGGAGGGTGGGTAGGAAGGAAGGTAGGGAAGTTATTCTGAGGCAAGTACCACCTACACTGTCCTTGACTGCTGAGCTGGTTTTGTGTTTTGAGGTGGGGGTATCTGTGATATACAGGAATATTTACCCCGGGCAGGGTGTTTTTAATCAGCGTGGCCTCCTTGAGCACCCAGGCAGATGAGGTTAGGAACTTCTAGCTGCGTGCCAATTCCGTTCCCTTGAATGCTCACAGGTAATCATAACAGTTCGCTGCTGTGTGGTACATGTCACACAAGTCACAAAATTAGCTCAACCAGTGACTTTTCAGAATGGAACCTGAGCCTCTAATGGACACAACAGTTGCTCAGCATCTGGGAAAGTAAGAAGCGCTGTAAGTCTGGCATCCACATCAAGGCTGACAAGTCCCAAGGAACACCTCTGACCTGCGGGCATGGGGAGGGGCTACAAGGTAATTTAGAGAGGCAGCAGTAATGGCCATCTTCCCAGAACCAAGACACCTGCTGTCCATTTCACTGTAGGTATTCTGGAGGAATCAAACTGGAGCATCTCCAGGGACAGAAGCTCTCCCTCACCTCTCAGTGTATCTGTGTGCTGAGGGAAGAGGGCTCTCTAGGCCTCTCTAGGTTTACACTCAACCTCAGCCTTTCTATACTCCAGAGCTTTGAGCATCGTCTTGGTTAGTGTTCTGGGTGAGACAAGACACCTTCTATAGAAAGGGTGAAGACATGCACGCACGCATACTCAGCTACTAACTAATCCCAGTGTCCAGCCTGAAAAAGACGGGGCTCTTAAACTCAAGTAAGCCTCACCTGAGTCTTGAGCCTCACGGGCAGAAGAGCTCACAAAAGGCCACTTAGCACTGGTGGCTGCTGGCATTCCGGTGGACCCTTCTGACGCTCTAACTGAATCAAGGCTCCTGCAAAGGATGACTAGAAAAAAAAGAAAAGTCCAAACTAAGCATGAGCTGGAGAAGGGCTAGTGAGTCGTGCAGTTCCTCGTCAGGAGGACACTACAGGCTGTGAGGATTATATGATGGCCACCTGAAGGCACAGCTACATAAAGAAAAACAAACTGGGGGGACAGAGAACATGGCTTCAGAAGACCCAGGAACCCACACTGACAGAATAGCTCTAGGAGGCTTGCGATGGCTGAACAAACCAGATGTGAGCAAGTTGGGGTGTGCACACTGGAGCCCAAGTCCACACATTCCTGTGAGGTCGATGTGTGTGTGTTCTTGTCATGTTGTCTGTTCTAGGTCATATGGTCCCATAAGGAAAACACTACTCAACTGTAGACTTCCGTGCTGCAAATACTTTCTGATGGTTGTGGCAGTGGAAATAAGTTTCCAAGGAAAAGCTTGAAAATCTCAGGAAGCCCAGTTAAGCAGCAAGTGTCCCCAGGAAAGGTATTCTAGCTGCCAGGGAAAGGATGGGGACTGGGAGGTTCTGCCAGAGGCTGGCTCAGTCTGAGATACTGACTAGTCTTGGGCCAAAGTAGAGTAAGTTGGAACTGGACACAAGAGGTTTAAGAGAATTTGGAAGTCAGATGCAAGCAATAAGCAAAGCCTTCCATTCTGGACCTGATTCCCAATGCTCTCTCACTTGGGTGAGAGATGAATCCCGTATCATTATTCTGGTTTACTGAGCTGTTGTTCCACATGTTCTTAGGAGCATCAGTGCTCAAAGGGAACGAGCATGGGTGCTGCTATTCTCAATCACATAAAGGACAGAAATCCTCTTAATTATGACCATGCCAATCTACACCCTGCTAAAACAGCTAATTACATGTCAGGAGGACACTCAGTCATTTGGAACAATTGCCATTATACTTTTATATATTCATTCTACGCCATTCCCCCTCAATTACCATGGTTACAATTTGAAAAAAGATTCTGCCAAACCTTCATTTGATCACAGCACACCATCGTGAATTTGTGAGTTAATTATGGCTGTATGGAGCCAGTCTTATTTAAAGAGAGAAACGATGGACATGCAGTCAGAGGAGCTGGCCTCCTGGGCATTCTAAGTGGGGCATCAAGCTCCCCAACAACAGTGCTTGGAGCTGTACAGCCTGAAGATTGGCCACAGAAAGGGCTTGTCAGCCAAGGATGGCAGCAAAGTTCCCCTGCTACCCAGCAAGGCTAGTGGGAAGGCCCATCAGTGGAGGAAGGCCATTTGTATCTCACTGGAGTTGGACCACCTAGATTCAGTTCTGCCTGGATGTCAAGACTGATAAAGCAGCTTGGGGACACATACATTGGGAATCCCAAGGCAACCAGTAGGTTGGAAAGCTGAACCTTCCTTCAGTCTTCCGTCAGTCTTGTCCTCTCTTGGTTAAGAAAGAAAACTAGTGTTATACCGGTTTGGAAGGCTCAGGTTGCTGACTTTTCTTTTTGTCTCCATTACCTCCCCTGCACACCCCCCCCCCCCAACACGGTGTAATGAAGTATCTACAGAAACCTCTCAATTTGCAAACATCCAGCTTCTACCAGTCCACAGATATGCATAAAGCTTCCTTTTAAGTATGTTAGTCCTATAAGCAGCCATAAGAAGTAGTGTCGCCCCTTAAGTTTAGAAACAAATGGCACTGAGAAAAGTCTTTTAGAATGTACTCTATAAGAGAGTTTGCAACCAGAACACTGGCTTTATGATGTGATGGGCTTCAAAGCCTTCCTTCCCTACGGCCTTCGTATGTCAGTTCCCTAGCGCAACAAGGAAATCACCCTGCCATCTTTAAAATGGACGAGTGTAATGAAAGATGCTATGCAGGACAGAGCATCTGTTCTGACCGCATGCTACCATGAAAGTCTTAAAAAGCACTGGCCATGTATGGTTGCCTCCCTGCAAAGCCTTGTACTGTGGTAGGGTGCCCACTGTTACAATGTAACAAATGATAAGGAGGCAAAGCCTTGCACTGTTGTCAGGTGCCCACTGTTACAGTGTAATCAACAATGAGGAGACAAAAGGAAAGGGTTTTCACAGCCACAGTGCAGCTTGTTAAATCCAGCATGGCTGACAACTGGTGGCCCAATCCTGAGTAAACACATTTGCAATGCACCGAGCACACACAAAGGAGTGCTGGACATGTGCAGTTCCTACCCCTGCCCCAGTACACTCCCACCCAGCCCCACTCACACACACACACACAGCAGAACCGGTCGATGTGCCCAATCTTCATTCAGGAAATCTTAAAAAAAATAAATTCGGCTCAGTAATGCTGTACGTGGAATCGGCTAGTCTCAGTATAGCCTCAATAAACACAGTAGTAAAACATAGCTAATAATCATAGCAAGAGAATGACATCACAGAGATGAAGAGACAGATGCTCATGCAGGAGGCAGAGAACCACCAAGCAGGAGACCACCAGCACACAAGAAGTTATTGCCTAAGAACTTGGTGAGGCTCAGAGAGGAAAATCCAGGCTGTTCTCTGAGCACAAGAGAAGAAAGCTCTGGGCTAGTGCAGAGCTGTTTAGATGTGAGTGCTGTTTCTAACCACAACCTTCTTGAATCCAGGGAGAGAAAGGACTTGAAGGAACACTTTTAGGCCAGGATAGAGAAGTCATTGTGGGAAGGGATTATTTTCACTGTGTAGACAAAGGTAACAGGCTTGGCAGATGGAACCTCGGCTGCCTGTCACAGGAAGGAGGGTCTGTGCGCACAGAGGACTAACACCGCCCACTAAGCCTGTGCTCAGAGGAGAGAAAACGTCCAGCAATGGTCAGCTCAAAAATGCAGTGCTGAGACACAGAATGGAAGGAAGAGAAGCCATGTGGAGCTGCGCAGAGCGCTGGGAGCATCCTGATGGAACAGCAGCTACCGGAGCTGGTGCCTGACGACTGGTCTCTAAGGAGTTTAAAGCAAGAGTTCCTAAAGCCAGAGAGAAGGGAGAAGACTATATCAGCTTTCTATGTGCCATCCCCATGAGGTAAAAACATTCCCAGATGTCTGCTCCCAAAATAATGTGTGTGGTGAGTGACAAACCTCCCAGGAACCAGAGCTCTGGAGTGGAGAACAGTAGTTCAAGCAAGCTCCCAATGCACTCATCTTTCTAAGGTCACCTACTGAGCTGGAGTGACACAGGCTGTCTGCTTCCCCATCCCTGGTTCTCTCCTCCTGTAACCTGACTTATTGGGTGTTCAACACAAACATGCTTGCTATGAACTCAAGTGTCTCCTGGGTCTGAGGGCCCTGCATAGTTACACAGGAGAGCACTGTACTGCCCTTCCTGGCTGCAACTGTCTCAGATAAGCAAGAATATCTTAAGATGGTCCTTTGTTAACAGGTTACCATGCTAGCCAGGCAGTGGTGGTACACGCCTTTAATCCCAGTACTTGGGAGGCAGAGGCAGGCAGATTTCTGAGTTCAAGGCCAGCCTGGTCTACAGAGTGAGTTCCAGGACAGCCAGGGCTACACAGAGAAACCCTGTCTTGAAGAAACAAACAAACAAACAAACAAACAAACAACCAGGTTGCCATGCAAGGTACCAGAAGGTGAGAAATCGCCTTCCTACCCAGCAGCAGCAATTCTTAACTAACCCTCACCACACAGTCTATGACGCCTGCTCCCTTCTCTCCTTCCAGTAGTCACTGGTGGAGAAGGTATATCCTAAAAGAGCTCTGGGACCACAAGAAGTACAGAAGGGGATGAGAGTAGAGACAGGGCAAGCAAGGAGAACAAAGAATAAGTCTGACTGTGGATGTTCTGTGGCCATTCCAAGAGTTCAGGGACCAAAACTCAAAAGTAGAATCAAACCTGGTGACCTTGGGCAAACTGACTGATGGTAGATTTTGAAACTCCATCCCAAAGAAGCAGACTCCTACTGTAGGTGAGACAGCGCAAGCTCCGTGTAAGGCTGTGAGTCTGTGGGCTCTCAGCACAGAGCCAGCCTCCATGGTAATGGTGCTCTTGAGTACCACCGCACTGGCACACAAGGCTGGCACTGCCTGTACCAGCCAGGGCTTGGTATCTTCTGCTGCACTGCTCTCTAAAAGGCCCTAGGATGACAGAACACTTCGCTCTTCTGCTGCAGTCAGAGTTCCCTTAGAGACTGGAGCTGCCTTAACAGCTGGAGCCTGTTCCTTTAAGAAGGCAAGTGAGAACAAACAACACGAGCAGCGGCACCATAAAGAAGCTGTCAATCATCATAATCTCATGGTAAATCATGGATGTGTGTGGCTGGTCGGAAAAATACGGCCCCCTGCCCCCCCCCCCCGTTCTTTCTGATTCAACTGAGAATATGCAGACAAAACTCTACCAAAATGGATAGACATAATAAGAATATTCCTTCCAAGTAAACAAAAGGAAAGAAAGAAGGCAATGCAACCTCCTAAGTGAAACAAACAAACAAAAATCAAATAAACCATGCAAGATTCTATAGGTGTGGGGGGTTCGTTCCTGAGAATAAGAAATGCTATTCTTAAATTTGTGGGTTCAAGTAATACAGTAAGAGAAGATGGCTCCATTTTACTTCAGTTCTCAGAGCTGGGAAAAATGCAGGCATTTCCCCCCCCGAAGTCTACTGATAGGAGCAGGGCCAAGCCCTACCTAGCGCTCTTCAAAGTTGCAGACATAGGTGGGGTAGCATCCTCAGCTCCTCAATAACGACTTGACTCCTCACATTCCTGTAACCAAGACTTATACCTAAGGGATAATCCAGACAAAGTGTGCCCCAGTAAAACCAGCTAAACACTGTGGATACAGAGGCTCGGGCCAGCACACAGGGGAAAGTGAGGAGGGTCAGCGTGGACTCTCATAACAGTTATGAAGTTGAACACACTTGGTGAGGAAGAAGGGGGTGAGGAGATGGCACCTACTTTCTATTTTAGAGATTGGTTCAGGCAATGGACAAACAGATGGAAGCCTGCTCAAAGACCCACTCCACACTGCCCTCTAAGCAAGGCTTCTTCAGACACAACAGAGTGGAGATGGGAGGAGGCAGAAAACGATCAGCCTCTCTCAGCACACACTGCACCAATTCACTGAAGGCTGTTTCTTCTCACCCACAGTGACAGTGTGCTATTTAATCAGGGCTCCAGGAGATCATTTTCACACAAGGCCAGCAGATGTAATTTTCTTTGATGCATGAATAGTTCATCACTTTGCTACTAGATGACAAGGTGACCACAGGGTGACTTTATAACGCAAGTTCACTGTTTGGTATTTTGAGTTCTCAAAATGAAAAAAAGATTTATCAAATATAAATATCTTTAAAAAGTAACAAAAGTGCTACATATGTGATCAAGGAAAAAATTCCATTAGTTACTGCCGCTTAAAGTAGATTAAACTACAAATATTACCACATCCATTATCAATATGGCTTCCAATTATTAAATAAATTGCCTGTAGCAATATAGCTTTTACACCTCCACAAGGACAGGTAACGGGAACACAGCAGACACCCTGCTGTCCCACACGCTCATGATATAGGTGGTAATGTCCCCTGCGTTCCCTGCCCCTAGCTAGGCAAGGATCTCCACCTGTGACAGTCAAGTTGCCACAGTCCCCTGCAGAGTCCTAGCAACTCTGGGTGGGCTTCAGGTGACGGGTACAAAGCCTGCTTTTTCACTCACTCTGGACCTCAGCACTATCCTTTTTGGTAGCAGGGAGGGGGCCCCAACAGGAGGCAAAGCAACTTCCAAGGTAACTCCTGCACTTTCCCAGGCAGGTGCCGGTACGAGCTGTGGAATGTATAGCGGCTCTGAGGACTGGGCTCAGCATCCATCCGACATTCAGCTCATGCTTTGCCCTATGGCTCTCAAGCTGGGCTTTGCTTTTCAGAACTTGGTTTTTGTCCTTTTTGTTTTAGAATCGTGGTCCCAAAGGCAGAAGGCAGTATATTATCTACTAGGTCACGCAACTTGTAAGAGAGAAGGATGTCTGTGTCGGGCATGTTAGCATTAACCAAGATCTGAGCTTGGGATTCCAATGACATTCTTAACACAGCACCCAGAGAAGTAAAGCCTGGCCACACTGTGACTGGGAGGCACGGCTTATTGCAGCTGAATCAGTGAGTCTCACGCCGAGGCGGGGCTTTAGTGTCCCTTGTGCTCCACTCCACGGATGCTTCCCAGATGGTGTCTGTCGGCCCTGTGCCACTACCTCAGCTTGCGTCCAATCAGTCTTAGGGCAGGGACGGGGTACAGCCTAGTGTTACATGAATCTAAAGGTACCCAAGATTTTACACAGAGCCTAATATTTGAGAACTGAGGGTTATCTAAATACCTGGAAGCACTTTCTTGGAATGCTAAGACGGAGCAGCTAGATTTTTTTTTTAGCCTCAGGGGCTGGGAGAGGGAAGTTTGTTTGTTTGCTTCTTACTTACTGGAATTTTAATACTGAGAGAGTATATGCAAAGGCTGAGGGCACCATGCCATCTTCACAGAACAAGACCCTAATGGCTACCTGACATACAAGAAACTGTAAGTTATACTGTAAGAACACATGTTAAGGACCGAGGAAAGTCTGCTAAGGTGCTACGTCTAAACTAAGTTAACTGTTTAACTCCCTGATCAGTCATCATCCAGGGCCTCTGTCTTGATTTCATTGGCTCCCTGCCGGGCCAATGCCAAGATAGTGTGGTTGACGGCGGCCATCTCCACAGCTAACGAGATGGGATCTTGGTGGTCACTATGGCTGGTGCTGTCATCCTAGACATGTGGAGATAAGAAAGGAGTGTTATTTGTCGGCTGGCAACAATCTCAAGCTCACAGAAAGGCATGCGGGGGTGTCGTGCGGGGGACAGAGCATCTGTGGAGAAAATGGCTGAGTGTATCTCATGGTGGAGGTGAACTGTATTTAAGTAGACACTGAATGGACGCAGGTCCAGAGACTTTCCATGTTTTTGTGACTCAACAAATAAAAAGAACTTAAATGATTTGTTTTGTTCCTTTTTCTCACAGTATTTATTCTATCAAAAATTGCTAGTGCTGATCAAACCTGAAGTGATTAAAATAAACTAATAATCTGGATTTTTCTGTTTGCCACAGATACAACAGTAATCACTGAACCCAACCTAGTGCACTCCTAAATCCACAAAGCTACAGGGATCCAGGGTGTGTCCCTGCTGGGAACAGTAGAGGAAATGCAGAAGCAGCACCTGTGCCTTACAGATCAGGGACGGGTCCTCAGTCAAACAAGTCGCAAGTGCAGTGACTCAGAGCTAAGGGAAGCTCTCCAACCCTCTAGGTAACACACAGTAAACAGCTGCTGGTGAGCACAGGGCCACATGGGAGTGACCCCAACACTCCCAGGCTGAGGCAAGAGACTGACTGTAAGTTCTAAAACGAAACAAAGCAAACCCAGACAACTGAGGAATAAAGCTGGGAAGGAAGCTGTCCTTGGAGGTGTGCTGGGCACTGAAGGCCAGCACAGATAAGGGGCATTTCTCACCTGTCACATCTTCAGGGGACTCTGTACCAAAGAGCTTTGGAAAGAGTAAGTCCCTTGGGGGGAAAAAGCATGTGATGTGCTGCCCTCAAGGCATCTGCAAAAAAAGATGGAAATGATCCATCTATGTGGGTTTGCTGAAAAATAACAGGAATGTTTCCAGAAAGAAACAGCACTCTCCCGAGCCAAGGGTGGAGCTGTGCTTGGAGAACGGAGTCTCTGGGGTAATCTGCTGGGACACATGGGTGCTACTGTTTCGTTCTGGCTTTTAGACATTAGCCTTTAGGATTTAAGAAGGAAGCTGCAGAGAACCACACACCCTGCAGGAGTAGTGGATACATGAAGGCAATGAAAACAGAGAGAATGAAGACCATGGCAGCTGAGGACAAGGAAACCACCAGAAGAAAGAGTCTAGGGAAAGGATCGTGTGTTCTTTGAATTTCCCAAATGGAAATGACATTTGATCCTATACAACATTTTAATGAAATCTGTCAACAATGTTTGAGGGTGGGGGAATCCCCCAATTTGACTTATTCCATGCAGTGGCTACAATTAAATACACTTTCCCCAAGCATTGCAGAGCACACCAGGATGAGATGAGAAACCATGCAGGTATTGTATTATGACAAGATGAGCCAGTGTCCAGAGAGAGTCTGGTTAACCGCTCCTCTGGGCACAAGAGTTCCCAGTGTAATGGGGCTGGAGTGGGCAGCCTTTGCTGTGCCTTCATGGTCCACGGGAGGCACCGCCACAGCTGCCCGCATGCCCCTAAGTGCTTCTCAAACACTGTGTGTGGTAAGTGTTGTAACTTGCTTGTTTGGGTCAGATCCTCCTCTCTTCTTCTACCTTCTCTGCTTCTCTGCCTCCCTCTGAACTTCTTCCCTCCTCCTCCTCCCCATTGCGTGCTTGCCAAGTGTCCTGTTGTGTGACAATAAACCCATAGGGGTGGATAGAGATTACTCACAGACTTAACAGGACAACACAATCTTACCACATTCCTTTCCAACAGCATGAAAATCTAACTAGACACATGAGCAGAGTGGAGGGACACCAGCTGCTCCCCCGACCTCCCCATATAACCACCCACAGACTTGCATTGCCACTGCCCCCCCTCTAACCAGAAGCCGCAGCCAGCCGCCCACCTGCTCGGAGTAGTCGTTCCCGTCCACGTCGTCACTGTTGGAGTGGCCTCCTGGACTCTGTACATCTATCCCATGACTCTCCAGGATTGCTGCTTCTTCGAAAAAAGCAAACAGATCCCTAAATTATCTGCTGCCTCACCATGGCTACAGCATGAGCTTTATGGTGACCAGTCTCTAGTCAGCTTTAAATGGGAGAAGTTCAACTCTGTATAGCTCAGGGTAGAGGTCCAGCTTCTACACACATTACACAACCAACCTGGCTGAAGTACTAACCAGACTGTTGGGTACTTCAGAGAATTTATGATGGTAATAGCTGTCCTGGTGGGGCAGTGCAAAGCATCTGAGAATTGGAATGGCAAGTAAGAAGCATGTGCACAAATGAAATGCAGTCATACTTCTCATGGTGCTGGGCATCAAAACCAGGTCCTTTCCCTCACTGTGCTATCTCAGCCCGAGATACAACTGTAGAAGCTTAAAAACATCTCTTCTCCAAGCTTACCCATTCTGACCTCATCCTTTTACTACAGTTGTGAATAGGAGTTCTTCTTTGTTAGGTGAACACATATCTTCCCTAGGGCACTTTCACATGGTCTCCATCCTCTAGCTTTAGTAAGTTACTGTTGCCAAGGGAACTGTTTGTTTATGGTACACCCCACAGTGTATAGCAGTAACTACACTCTGGAAATGACTAAATCCATGGTTACATTTGTGAAATAGCCTTTATTGCTGTTTTTCCATGTTTCTCGTCTGCTGAATCTCCTCCACTCCAGCTACTGATCAGATGTTTCTAAGTGTGGAGGTCTAGGCTGCACCAGTAACCAGCAGGCTGAGAGATTCACAATTCTTCTCTTAAGACTCCACAGAAATCCTTAATCTGAGCCACACGAGTAATCCATTGTTCGGTGGTTAATTCTACATTCTAGAATATTAAGAGGAACCATCTTTATAATAATTTATAATAAAGTCATTCTTAAAATATAAATAAAATAGTGTAGGTAGCACTCTGACTGTGCTATTAAAAATGCAATGAAGAGAAGTGATGGTGTCTGCTGTTAGGCCTAAGTATTGCGATCATTTAGACTTACAGCTCATAACTGGCCACTCTTAGTGTACTTCTAACCTTCTCATGAGAGAAAGCAGTCTCTCTGATACATTACCGATATTGGCTCTCCTCTTGATCTCCTTCCGTCGATTAGCGAACCAATTATATACTTTCAGAGAGGTAACTCGTTCCAGGTCAGACAGCTTTTTGCCTGTGAATGCATGCAACAAAATTCAGATAATCTGTACCTTGGATCCAAGAGTGAACTGTCCTTAAGAAATACTTCTCTGCTAAAAGTTGCTTTTGATTCTATTTATTGTCAAAATAACAAGATGGGTATAATCTCTTCCACCATTCCTTAGTACCGAGAACACATTAAAAGTATTGTGTGAACAAACATATAAATAAGTGAAAGCACAGCTAGCCACAACTAATAACACAATAAGCTTCAACTCAGGAAGACAATATTAAAAAAATTCTACCAAGTCTACTTACTAGAGTTCTAAATCAGATTATAGAGTCCATGAAGGCACCATTTAATTAACATCACCAAGTGGGTTGTTATTATTATTGTTGTTGTTGTTATATTAAGAGGGGGAGCTGAGATAAGGTCTCTCTGTCCTGGAATTTGCTCTATAGATTAGATTGGCTTGGAAGTCACAGAGATCTGCCTGTCTCTGCCTCCCCAGTGCTGGGATTAAAGGTGTGCACAACCACTAACCAGCTGAGACGGATGTTATTCTTTAAAGAAGTGTACAGATAATAGAAAAATGACTTATCTTAGTTTCCTGGTGTTTTAAGATAGATGTTCTACCTTTTATATAGGATATGAGGTACATGTTGCTTTGAAGGCTAACGGCCATGTCCATGCATGGTTGTGACTGTTCTGGGACACAAGGTACCACTCAGATTAGATTTCAGATTTATTGTCTTGGCCACCACAGTTAATTCCTATGGAGATACCATGCTAACTAGTAATCAGCCATTTGCACAGCCTCCTCCTCTCCTGTCTTCTTGTTTTAAGCTTTTAATCTATATGTGTTTTCCAGAGGAAGCAAATCCCTGCACTGGGATTGTAGGCCTATGTACACATGGTATAGACTCCTTTGAGGGTAGAGCTGAGTGTGTAGGGTAGATATGGCTAGAAGTCAGTTTTCTAAATAAAAGAGATTAGTCCCCCTTCACTGTATAAAACTGAGATTCAGAAGTCTTTAAACCATCAAAACAAGTGACCAAGCAGAAACTAGCTGGTTGTTTTAACGGAATCTCTGAAATTTATGGTTATTTCAGAATTGATAATTTTATGCTAATGTTTAGTAATACAAATCCATAATTTAAAAAAAAAATTAAGGCTTCAAATCTCATGGAGAGTCATTGTGTATGAGCACTTGATTCATGCCACAGTAACATCAGAAGTGCTAGGTAGAGAACACTGGGCTGGGACCTGCATCATAGAGCCAGTGTCCAGACCCCTGCCCACAGCTGAGCTCACGCTGCCCACGCTCAGGCCTCACCTGGTTTCTGGATGACTGCATTGCAAGCGTTGGCGATCTCCTCTCGCTTTGCTTCATCTGGGTACTGGTTCTCATTGAAGTAACTGCAGAGGCAACCGACACAGACACCTCTACTTTAAATGTGCTCATTAAATACGTTTTCTTTAAGACATAACTCTGGTGTAACCAGGATGTTTAGAAGAACTTTCTGACAGAAAGTCTCTGACAGCCTCTACTGTGTTCAGTACGGTAACTACCACCTATGTCCCCACTGTGTACTTGAGAGGAAACTGATGTAAGTAGAGACTGGCCTGTCACTTCGCTGAAATGACTGACGGTGACGGGTGGCCACATGCTGCTCTGCTGCGTGAAGATTCCTCTGAGATAAGCTATGGTTTTGAAGGATCCACCCGGTGATGATCATGTTAACTGAATTAAGCTAGTCAAGGAAAGAAAATATCATGCCTACTCTCACAAGTGGTTCTTTTTATTTATTTTAACTGATATATAAAATTATGAATGCACGTATGATGTGACCTCAGAAGTAAAACTAACTGACTGGGGGACCCAAGAGGAATAATAGGAGAGGAAGGCTGAGAAAAGGAAAGACAGGGAAGGAAGGGGTAAGGTCAGTTATACTATGCATATGTTATTTTAGTATACATGACTAAAGTCACAGAACCACAAGAGCCACGCTACTGAAGACTAGTGTCAACACAACTTTTGCATTTCTGGCCATTTTTTTTTTCCTTTTATAGCAGCAAAAAATGGAAATTACCCAATTATCCACAAATGAGGGGGTGACAGAACAAATTATGGGGCATCTATATTTATACACAGCTATTTTAAAACTAGGAAGAAAATAAGTTAGCACCCTGTCCACTGACCTGAATGGATGTTTACAGCATGTTCCTAAGTGAGAAAAACAATCCACAGAATAATGCATAAGCCAAAATGCCAAAAATGTGAAGATTCCTGATGGCATGTGTGGCAATTCAATAGCAGGCTTAGCAACATGAGGCTTACTCAATCTGTTGTTAGCTATCAGATGCATAAAATATGAGGGGAACAGAGTGCTCATCATTAGTGCTTCTTCTGGCATCTATAAACTTAAAGAAAACTCTCATGGCTTGAGCCTGATTGTCACTGGATTCTCGTCCTGACCATTTCTTCCAGGGTGTCCCTTTCCTGAGAACCAGTCCTATTCCCTCACCACACCTATCAGCACTGGCAAAGACCACCTGCACAGATGTCCCAGAGGACCCTCCCCTTCTAAGACCCCCAACCCGACGCCTACTGCTCTTTCCTCCCTCGATGTCTCTTCATGGATGGCACACCTTCATTCAGTCCGCACTGCCTCACTTCTCCATCGTCTTTTCTAAAACATAAGCCTCACAACTCTTGTCCTTGCCCATATTCTACATGGTCCTTGCTGTTTCCCACAGTGTAAGCATTTCTTCCTGCATGATCCTTGGGTACCAGTATTCACTCTAAGATGCTACCAAGGCACCACTCTCACAGATGCTCTGTGTCCATGCTGTCCGGGCCTCTGTGTTTACTTGAACTAACTTTCTGTTAGGCCATGGCAGACTCACAGCTTCACCTGGAGCAGACTCAGTAACCAGAACCACACTTCAATGGCAGGCAGTTAACTGGAATACACACGAACATCTGAATTGTCACTCAATTGCCTCATTTACCTCAAATTCACCAAATAGATATGAATTACCTAATATGTGCTTGGCACTGTAGGCAAAAAAAAAAAAAAAAAAAAAGAATTGGTTTCTGGTATCAAAGAGCTCACGATGCACTTGAGAGAGAGAGAGATGTAAGTGTACTTGTGGTGAAAGGCTTAGGATTTGTGGACAGTTCTGGGTGTTTAGGATTGTGGGAAGAGTCTGGAAAGACATCATAGAGAAGCCTGAGGTGGGCCTTGAGGACTGACAACTGTAAAGGCGCAGGTGAGGCCATGAGAATCCCAGGCATGGAGAAGAGCAGTGTGTGTTAAGAACTGGGCTTCACGGACAACTCGATGGGATCAGTGCTGGCCTCCATCGTTTCTTCAGAGGGCAAGCCTGCGATGGACTCCCTCTGTCCTCTAAGAATGAAGACCAAGAGCTGACATCAGTGGAAGAGCCTCAGGGGTTTTCAAACAGATAGAACCCCACCTACGCTTTAGGAAGCTAACACATATTATTGCTCCAAATTCTACCTCCATTGCCTTAAGTTCTGAATTAAGTTCAAATTAATTCAAAATTAGTTCTTCATCTCTGCAATCACTAATCTTGAAATTGTTTCTCTTTCTCTAAATAAAAAATAAATGTCTATTACCTCTAGCTACGTCCATTACTTAACTAAATGGCAGACAAGCCAAACTTGTCCGAGAAGAACCTGCCTAGTGAGTTTTTCTGTTCTTGTTCCTGCCCTGCCCATCTCCCACACTGCAGGCAGCACCTTCCTTCTACTCCCATCCTTCTCGGGATGCAATGTGTTCCTGAACACCACAAAACACAGCCAAGTGGTTTCCTTCCTCTGCAATCTGAATTCTTTCATGCCTCACTCTGCTGAACCTTTTTACTCTGAAGTTTCAGCCCTCAAAGCCACAACTGTCACTCTTTCTGCAGATGACCTTGCCTTTGCTGTTATCAGTTTGCTAGATTTTTTAGCTTCTGAGCTGCTAAACTTCTCCAGGCCATTATTCATTTCTTTCTCATAGCTGAGAAAACATAAATCATCCTCCTTTCCAAGGTCAACTTCTCTCCTTCTCTTTGATTGTATCCCCTCTCCTTTTCATTCTAATTTTTCTTGCGTTCTCAGCTTTTTTCTGCCACAGTGTAATAATCTTCTTTCACTGATTTTATGATGCACATTTCTTTATTATTGTGATCTCTGAAGTCAGGACACATTTCCTAACTGGTAGTATCTGAAATTGAATGGTACTGCTTTGCTTTTTCATTCCTCACTGGCATGCACAATAAGGCATGCCTTACAATCAAGACTTGCTAGACCGGATAGAATTCCCCAACTGCTAAAGCCTAAGGTTCCACTTAAGTGACAACTCTGTGGCCAGTATACCTTATAACATTTTAGCCAAATGACCTGAAAGCCCACGACGGGCGCTGGAGTATATGATTAATATTCTTGACACATTTCTTTTTTTTTTGTTTGTTTGTTTTGTTTTTTCGAGACAGGATTTCTCTGTATAGCCTTGGCTGTCCTGGAACTCACTCGGTAGACCAGGCTGGCCTCGAACTCAGAAATCCACTTGCCTCTGCCTCCCAAGTGCTGGGATTAAAGGCGTGCGCCACCACCGCCCGGCTTCTTGACACATTTCTTTAGGTTATATCCCTGTCCTGTTCAAACATTTTCAAAGGTTTACTATGAATGCTTAGAGCATGTCCCTCCCCTAATAGCTGCAGTCACTGCCATTTAGGTAAGAAGCCTGTGCCCCTTTCCTGGCAGAACATCTGCCCTTTGCCTCCCTCCAATACTAATCTGGTCTATCTCCCAGGGCACAAGTTTTCTTTCCCCAGTGAGTCCTACAGGAGCTCATCTGTCCTTCCTCATAGCTCTTCCATCTTGTACCTGCTCCTCTTCCTGACGCCAGGGTGCAAGTCAGACTCAACCTCAGCCATCTCACAAATGCTGGGACTGCAGGCCTGGACTGCTCAGCCCAATACCAGAACACACAGCTGTCAGAAGCCTTTATCTCTGAGGAGCAAGACAGATGATGCACAGAGCAGGAAATAAGATGCCGGTGACACA
The DNA here is from genome assembly GCF_011762505.2 of Arvicanthis niloticus. Taxonomy (NCBI): domain Eukaryota; kingdom Metazoa; phylum Chordata; class Mammalia; order Rodentia; family Muridae; genus Arvicanthis; species Arvicanthis niloticus. The sequence goes on along the minus strand of NC_047660.1, from coordinate 54,524,791 downwards.
GTAGCATGACTGACTCTCACAATCTACTTCATGGAATTCTCTGCAGAGTTTTGAAATGAACAGACACCATTTTTATAATAAAAGGACCTTAGGGAACACTGAAATAATTAAGAACTAGTTTGATGATTAATATAAATCTGAAAACAATTTATGCTCTAAAGTGGATTGGGATCAGGTAGAAGGCATTACTGTTGTGACTGCAGTAACTAATAGAAAAAAAGCCATAATGGCTTTGGATGCTAAATTAAAATTTTTCAGTTATTCATTGCATAATGTCTTCTACTGAGTCAAAGTTTTAGTGTTCACAATTACTCTGTGTTTCCAGGCTTTGATTTTATACACTGAAGACTGGAGTAAAGAAGACCCCAGTAACTTTTCCCAAATCAAGAGTATTTAGTCATATAGCTTAAGCCTAATTTTTTTTTACGTAACCTTTTTTTTTTTCTGTTAAAAATCTGTTTTTTTTTAAAAATAAAATTATACCTATGATGTTTGCCTATGGGTATGTCTGTGAATCATATGTGTGCAGTGCCTGCAGAAGTCAGAAGAGGGCCGTGGACCCTGGAACTAGAGTTACAGATGGTTGTGAGCTGTCATGTGGGTGCTAGGAAATGAACGAGGGCCCTCTAAAAGAGCAGCCGATACTGTTAACTACAGACCAGCCCCTGCTGTTTGTATGATTAAGACATTTTCTGCTCAGCCTCACTGCTGAGCTCTGGCTAACATTTAAAGAATTAACACTAATTCTTCTTAAATCATTCCAAAAGCTAAAGAGGAAGAAGCTTTTCTAAATTCATCTTACAAGACCTGCATTGTCCCAATACTCTGAAGCCCAAAGACACAAGAAAAACAAAACAAATAAAAACCTCCTCCCATAGTGTGAAGGACAAAACTATATGGTCATCTTACTGGGTGCACAAAAGAAATCTGGTAAGATTCCAATATCCCTTCATGGCTAGCACCTATCATTTCTTCAACAGGAGATGAAGTAAGCTTGTGATGATGGATTGGGTCATATCCATCACTTCTTCTGGGGAATCTTAGGTTTTATCTAGCAACCACTGTATTCCATTCAACTTCCACCAGTTAAAAAATACTCAAACCAAAATCAAATAAATATAAGGCTTGAAGTCATAAGATCATTAGGAGGCAAAGTAGAAAGTGTTATAGGACATCAGAATAAACAAGTACTTCCTGGCTGAGACTCCCAATATGATAGGAAATAAAAAGACAACTGGGTGGCAACAGAGTGGAGAGAGTGCTCTAGAATCAGAGAAAACACCTGATAAGGACAGACATACAAAACATAAGGAACTCTCACCCCACACTGGGCAGTAAGGTTACATGCCCATAGTTACTAGTCTAATGAACAAAAGCCCTGGGTCTTCCCACTATGTACTTGGTGAGAGGGAATGCTGTTTAGACAAAGGGAAGTGTCACAGAAAAAAATGAGCAGTTTTCCAGTTACTCACAGGAGGAGTCTGGTTGGCATGGCAGAAACTAACAAATGTGTATCTGTTTACTCAAGAAATGTGTGAATAAAGAAATATAGAAGGAATGTAAAAAGGAGTCTGTGCTGAATGAAAGCAGAGGCTCTAAGCAAGGCTTCTGGCGGAACCAGCACCAGCTCTTCCAGCAGAGAGACAGCTTCAGGGTCCCAGCATGCTCCACGGTGTTTGTTTCAGATATGTTTGGTGGTTTTAGCAGTGGAGACATAGATGACCACAATTATATCAGAACAGCATTTCTTTTAAACTATATGTGACCAAACTGGACTATCAAGGAAGTCAGCAAATAGGCTAATGTCTGTAATTTCTTAATTATGCATTTAGTCATCCTGTAACAAAGCCCTAGTTTCTACTAGACAGCTGACAATCAGGGGTGGCAAAGATGAACCAGAGAGAACTTCCAAGTGTGGTCAGAGCAGACAGAGGTAAATATAAAACTGTAAAGGGAAGCCCAGTACTGTAGGTCCAGCAAACACTACTGTAGCAGACGAGAGCTAATAGCGGTACAGGGTCTGAAGGAAAGAGTGGGCGCTTTCAGGGCAGGGATTTGGGCACAGTGAAATGATGAGAGGCAAAGTAAAGGAATCCTAAGGAGCCTGTGGCACTGAAATCGGGAGGGAGTCCAATAAGCCTGAGTGTGTGGTGCTTGACATGGGGCAGCAGATCAACATGGAGAAAAGACAAAGTCCATGTTGTGAAGTGAAGAACGAACCCTTTAAGGATCTTGGAGCCATGGTTTAAAGTAGTGACATCTGAGGGTCAAAGTTGTTTTGTAGAGCAGCATTTCCTGTGGTGATAGACACAGAAGCCACATGTGTAACTGTGGCAATAGCTAAGGAGAAGTCATGAAGGCATGGAGACAGAAGAGGCAGGACCCATCCAAGGGGTACTCACACGGCCTTATGACAGACAGTCCTGTAGCATGAGCCATTATTTGCCTTCTGGCTTTTCTAGATTTTTTTTTTTTTTTTTGGTTTGCTTTTTGTGAAACAAACAAACAAACAAACAAACAAACATTTCTAGGGTAGGAGAGAGCTTGGCTGCTAGTTTCTAAAGGAGACACAAATCAAACACTAGAACTTCACTCTTCTTTCTATTGGAAATGCTTATAGTCGTAGACTTTCTGCAATACACAAAAGGGAAAGGAATGCAAGCACATGCCTGTGGATAGCAATATAAAGAGACAGCAAACTTCAAGGACACCGTCAGCTGAGCGACCAGTGCACAGCTTCCCATAGAGAAATCACATGACTGTTTTGTTGCACGATGAAGGGTAAAAATGGGAAGATAATGTACACGAAATGAGAAGCCATAAGCTAAGAACAAAGGACAATGCCCCTGAAGCACTGTTGTTCCAGTAACTCTTAAATCACAGAAGCCAGAGAACTTTTTGCTTTGTATCTTGAGAATACAGAAAAAATAGAGACCAACCCTAGGAGAGGATAAAGCCAGATGTACTGGAATGTCACTTTGTGTCCACATGCAAGCTACCTCTGCAGAAGATCCACAGCGTCACTCTTAGTTATCTAGAATTAGCTTTCAGGATTGTTTCCTACTACCCATAATTCCATGTGGGTTTCTTCAAACGACACCAACATTAAGCCAGCCTACATGCTATGAAGTTTAATCGTCCCACCTCCTATTTGAGAGCATCTACGTGTGAAATGATCTTTAGCAATAAAACAATTAAAATGTCTTCCTTTCTTAGGCTTGTTTTTATACAGTGGGGTAAAGGCAGTGCTAAGGGAGAGGTGAACAGTGTTGAGGGAGAGGAATGGAGGCATCATTATGTTTACCTCCAATTACATATGCTATATGCACATGAAAGTGGGTGCATATATACATATCCATACCCTGTGGAGGTTGATAATGCTCCCCTCCAAGAGCCAAAGACTAACACAAACCCTACTACCAAGCATGAGAAACATCCTTTTAAATTGTTGCTCAGTGATTTCAAGCAACTTCCAAAATAATACAGGTTATTGCTGTTGTCCTTAGTTGCTTCCCAGAATCTAAAGGTAAGTTCCTATTGCTGAGGATACTCTGGACTCTGGAGACAGGACTTGAAAGAACTGAACTGGATCTGACCCAGAATCGTCCTCCCTGTGGTCTAGGTTTCATAGTACTGGAAAGTGCTATGCAAGCTGCCAAGATAGAAAAGCAATCAATAGTTCTGCCCAGCTAAGACAACAATGAGTCACAACAAAGACCAACATGACAAGATATACTCAAGGTGCAACAGTGGCACTTATATCTTGGTGATAACCAATAGCTGTCTAGTTGTACTTATGGACCATTTAATGGGACGGAATCCTTGTCTGCTAATGTAAACACACTCAACTACCTATGGCTGGTGAGCCCACAGAACCTACAACCTACTGCAGAATTCCCAATACTTACTCTTATACCCACAGATAGATATACCTTTCACTCTTCATTAAAGAAGCTTCTTTTTGCAGGAGATGGTGACGATTACAGAAAGCTCCAACTGGTCAAAATGCAGATAACATTTAATTGGGTCCTCAGCCCCAACCGATACATCTATACCGTAGCCCTTATACTTATGACTCAGCAAACATCAAGGACAAAGGGGATTTTAATGCCACAGGAGACCAAGATGTTTGCTTTGAGATTATATCTTCTACATATGACATGGAAGCTGTACCCATGAAATCTCAACAATATGGTAGCGCAAACATGACCTAAACAATGACACCAGCAGTTGGCATGCCAACAGGAATAAGGGAGATCTCACAGGGCCCCAGCCCTAGAAGCTATCTGTCATCAGTGACTGCTGAAATGGAGAGAACCAGGTTTCCTCAGGGATGAGTCCCAGGTTATCCAAGACCACTGGTCAGCTCTAAAAATATATACATATGAGCAATGTTAAATGGATTCAGCAGTTTACACACACACACACACACACACACACACACACACACACACAGAGTGTAAACAATAAAAATTAAAGAAAAAGAAGAAACCAGTAGAGATAATGCACGGAAGTAGGCAGAGGGTGTGGCGATGAAGGGACCAGTAGGGGAGAAGCAGAATATGACAACAGGGGATAGAAGATGATCAGAGTGTATGATATACATGTATGAATTGTCAAAATGAAATCTACTATTTTGCACAATTAATAAATTATAATAGGAATAAAAAATCTTATTGTACATGGTAACTACACACAAACAATTAAAAAGACCAGAATTTCTCATATAACTAGTGGCCAGTTAGAAAACTTAACACAATAACTATCTTGCTTATATTATCTATCTCTTACTATTTAAGAGAGCAAGATAAATGAAAATTAAAATAAAATGCCTAACAAGAAAATCAGAGTGAGCCAGGCATGTAGAGATCAGACTAAGGTGGAAGTAGAAGAAACGAGTTCCAGGTCATATTCAGCCTCACAGTGAGCCTGAAGCTGAAGTCAGGTGGGGCTACTCACACCTATAATCCCAGCACTTGGGAGGCTAAGGCAGGAGGACGTCATTGCAAGCCTAGCCTGAAGACACACAGTGAATTGCTCTCTCAAAACAAGCAAGCAAGTAAGCAGGCTTCTGTCAAATCAGCCCACTTGCTTCTCCACATATTCAGTCAGCATGATGTATGTGTGCTATCTTGAAGCAAAATAAACTAAGCAATCTGGCCACTGTGGCCATAACTTCCTGAATTCATCTGATCTTAGTTGAAGTTAGGCCCAGAATAGAAGCCAGTTAAATATCCATAAACCATAGCATATTCTCATGGTAGTATTCATAATAAAATTATATTTTAAAAGTCATGTAATGATAGTTAATATAGAATTACACAGCTGGTATAAGTCTCTGATGCTTGAAAAGGTGTGTCCATAACACACAGAGATACGACTGAAAACACATTGTTGACGACCACCGAGAGCGAGCATGAGAGCTCATTTCACTCTAGATCTTCTTGTATTTCCTCACATTTTACACACTACCCATACAGTAACTTTATAATGCAAAATGCAATATTTGAAAAGAAAGTCTGATACCTTATGACGTGAGAGAAGTGCACTTTTACATAATTATTATTAAATAATAAAGTTTGTAGCTCGCCTTGTACCTTTTAGCAACATTTGATAGAATGTTTCACAAACGCACTAGAGTTCGATAAGCAAAAGCCATCCTGCACTAATGCCTTTTTACAGATGAGCTCATTTTGAATTCTATGGGCAGAATAGAATAAATAACAGCTCTCCCCACGTCAACCTTTTAAAAGGTATACGTGAAGAGAAAAGCTAAAATATAAACACATTCTGTTCCAGAGGAAGCTGTATGTTTACACGGTTTGGCACACCTTAAAACTTCAGAACAGAAAAGCTTATAAAAGGAGAGTTTTAAACAGAAAACTTAGTATTGGCCTGTGAATAGATTAAAGACACAAAAAGATGGCTTCTCAAATCCTCATTCATAAATTCATATGGAAGTCACAGCACAGACCATTTTGGATTTAGACAGACTGCAGAGCAGACCCTGGCAAGGAATCAAAAACCTTTGAGTTGTAAGGAAACATCATGAGGTCAGCTCCTTCCACCTGTAGTAAGGGTATGAACTTCACAGATGGAGCTTCCGAGGAGAAAGAACTATCCTCCTCAAGGTCATGACCTGCAGCTCAGGTATCCGGGACACAGCTCACTGGCTCAAAGGCCTAACAGGAATGCCCACTGCTGAGTAAAGATAGGCCACTGTTTCTGACTTCATTAAGATATGCAATGCAAATCCCCAAAGATGAACCAAGTAGCTTAAGGCCCTGCCAATCTCAGTTAGAGTTAGTATTGGCTGTGAGCTGGGACTCAAACTCAGGTCTTCAAGAGTGAGTAACCTCTCCTGCCCTAATCTGAACTTTGAATGTGTGGCATGTCACCAAAGCAATACAACAAAATAATCTGCATGAGGCACTATATTATACTCAGGATTTCTATAGTGCATAGGTTTCCAAGCACAGTTTAAAGAGGACATACATTTTGTACCATGAAACTCAGCAGGATATTGAAGCTTCTTCAACCAAAAGACAAGCAAGTAGAATACTTACTCTTGAGTCCATATCTTGCCACAGCCACAAGCAAGCCCCATGTAAACTGTAATCTTAGGGTCTAACACTCTTTCCCACATTATAAAAAGAACCAAGATCGCCTTTGATCCTGCCTGTTATATAGTATCCCCTAGTATCTACCACAGGACAGATACAAAGTAATCGCTGGAATATTTGAATCCTAAAAAGAAAAGGCTCACTTGTTTTCCACAGTTTTCAGTTAGTCACAAGCTGATCTCCCTCTGTGCCAGTGTTTACACATCTAAAGTTTACATTCTGTTGAAGCTGTCATACCTCACAGTGACTCTCATGATACTAAGAGTCACCTAATTGTGCTGTTTCTTTGTAGACTATGGCTTCAGAGGGCATGAAGAGCACAGGCTGTCTGTTCTATTTAATTGTCAAGGACTAGAGAAACAGGGGTGTACCACTGTTTGTTAAAAATAACAACTGCTGCCAAAGCATCCACAAGAGAACAGGGAAGACTTTTAATCCACCTCAAAAGCATCATGATAATTTCTCTTTTAGCTATTTCTGTTTGACCAGAAAGGAACCAGGAAGTATAATCTGCCAATTTTAAAATGCATTTAAGCACAGTTCATCTTCTTATTGGCTATGAGAAATGGATTGGGATAGCTTTACTTGTCAATAAGTGGCAAAGTTTTGTTGTTTTTCCTCAAATAGTCTAATGGATTGAAATGAGGTCATGTCCAGGCTCCTGCTGTCTCATGTAAATGCTAAGGACTTCCTTCTCTTTGTAGAGGCACAGGAGGTGCAGCTCATTCCGTTCCACTCGAGTAATTCCACAAGGGTATGGGAGAGGAGAAACTCATTTTAAAATTCAACTTCCAGTACCTATTAATTCCAAAATTTATAGTTTATTCCCCCAGCATTTCCTATTCTCAACCAGCGCTGACATTAGGAAATGGGGGGGGGGGGAGGAGGAAGAGGAGCTGATGGCAAAACAATATTGGGGAGGCAGAGGACATGCACTGTGAGTCCTCACTCACTGCAGAGCAGAGCTCAGGAGCTCAACCCTGCCACCACAGTACAATGGCCAAGGAATGGAAAGACAACAATAAACAGTATCTTCTGAGTCACTTTTGTTGGGAGCCACCTTGCTTGAACATTAACTGCTTTGTCAGCTATACTGCTTACTGGCACAAAGTCTTGGCCTCTATGGGAAAGTACTAACCCAGTTGAGAACAAATAGCTATAGATCTTGTGGATAGGTAGCCCAGTTGAGAACAAGTAGCTATAGATCTTATGGACAGGTAGCCTCTGTGGGAAAGTACTAGCTTAGTTAAGAACAAATAACTATAGATCTTATGGACAAGTACCTAGCAACCTGTTCTGCTCTGTCCTTTTGCTGAACTTTTCACCCAGCCAACATCCTGTTCTTGAGAACACCTGTGCTCCCCAGAGACAAAGCGACACTACGTCACCCCCCCTACCCCATATCCTGCTTCTATGAGCATATAACCTGTGTGGGAACAATAAAAATTTGACAGTTTGATCAGACCTCTTGACTTGCTGTCTGTTCTTCATGTCCCTTATCCCCCCATTCTCTCTTTCAGGTGGTCTCCCAGTCCCCATTCACCACCCCGCGGGCCGGGCAACTTTAGTGGGGGTAACCTTAAATCCTTCATTAGTACTTACTTATGAACTGATCTAATGGCCTGAAATTTTTGAAGAAAATTGAAAGATCCTATGCTCCTCTGTGCCTCCTCTGAGCCTGGTATGTCTGGAGTAGATATGGGCTAACGGTTCCTAATGCTGCTGAGGCTGTGGGACTCCTTACCTACTCATTCAGTCACATTCACGTTACCCTTGGAAGCATTAGCCTTCACGACCAGTGGCATGCAGCTTATTTGCCTGCCGAGTCTAATAAAATGCTTGCCTGAAGCATATAAAACATGCTACTGAAATGCCGGGTAAAATACACTGAGCAGATGGGGGATAATTCTTTTTGGCAACGGTACTGTCTAAAATTCCATCGTGACAATACACCTTAATACCAAGTTGGCGAATTTTTAAATTTTTATAAATAACAATGTCCCTTTATAATATAGGAACATAGTTAGAAGATTTTTAGATTTAGCATGGCTGGATTGCCAAGTTATTTCCTTCCATGTATAGAAAAGGGAATCTGTCAGGCTCTGACTTCAGAAAGGAAGTATGGACAGCCTTTTCAAGCCAGTTTCAAATTTTAAATTCCTATGCTGTCCTATAAACCAACTACCACTCGAACCATAATCTTAGGTCATAAGGCATTGAAAAAACAAAAACACTGCCTTTGGTTTATATGTGGGAGGGAAGTGGCAAAGCAGATGCCTTGGAAAATGGAGGAGGAAAGAACAAGTGATCAGAACCCACTGTGTCAGGGATGCAAGTTGAAATGCCCAGAAAGCCAAGCTTGTAGCTGTGGGTGCAAGATCACTTGCCATTCTAGCCTGACTCAACAAATGCTCACAGCACTGCACTCCTGCTGCTGGTGTAGAGTGAAAAATTATAAAGGCCATTTTATGAAATATGTGTAGATTTTTCACCTTACAGAACTCGGAACTGAAAATAAGATTTCAGGCCTTCACATTCCAGGTGAAGGACACTTGCTGGATTACATTCCCCAAGCCTCGCCCAAGGCAGGAAGGCATTCCTGACTACAGATAAAGATGCTACCACCTAGGTGGGGCCATAGCCCTATAGCTGGAAAAAGTAAAGATAGTAATCTGAAATGGCAGGATAGGACACAATAGCATGGTGAAAACCACATTTTTGAGAAGAATGAGTGTGCACAGTGATCTCACATGACTCTAGATCATTTGGGCTGGATTCTCTGAAATGTTCCACTGTTCTTGGTTACCCCTTCCTTGGTCTTCCCAGTGCTATGTTCAAAATTTGTAAAACAACCAATCGTGTTAAGCGCGCGAAAATGCAACCATTCATGTGTAAGCGCGTGAAAATGCCTTCCTCCCCCGACCCCATGCTATAAAAGACCCTTTAACCCACCACACAGGGCCAAAAACCCTGCTCTTGGAGCTAAAGAGCTTGTCGTTTTTGACCGCCGGCTCCTTCCCTAATAAACCTCTGCTGATTGCATCCAGGTATGGTTTCTTGTGATTTTTGGGTGGTCGCGATTTCCGGAGGCTTGAGGAAGGGTCTCCCAAGTATGGGGGTCTTCACTGGCATGGCCTGCCTTCTCTCAACCCACTGAAGCATCCTGCTCATAACCACAGGAAGCAGCTTCCGGGTTTCTGTAGTGTTTTCTTTCCCCCTGTTCTGGTGGCCAATCTCCTGTGGTCCCACCCGCCATCCACTGCTGCTACAGGACCAGAGCTTTTTTTTTTTTTTTTTTTTTTTTGAGTTTTTTGAGACAGGGTTTTTCTGTGTAGCCTTGGCTGTCCTGGACTCACTTTGTAGACCAGGCTGGCCTCGAACTCAGAAATCCGCCTGCCTCTGCCTCCCAAGTGCTAGGATTAAAGGCGTGCGCCACCACCGCCCGGCCCAGAGCTTTTCAATATGCCTCAGCAGTGTGCAATGTTCCCCAGAGGAGAGTGAATGATAAGGCAATCTGGGTCATGCAAGCTTCTCCTTGCATCCCCAACCCCCACCAAAAAAGAGATGAAGTCCTCCAGTATACCTTCAAACTCTAGGCTCAGGTGATTTTGTCTCAACTTGACATACACCTGGAACAGCTCATAGAGACCACTATGTTCTGTTTGAACTGTTTTCATTTTAAAAGAAAGGCACAGCAGAATTTAACTGGTTGAAGCGACAACTTCATAAAATTTCAGCTAAATAAAATCACCCTGAAAATTATTAATATATATTATTATTGTAATTTAGATTTTATTTACTTATTTTAGGAGGAAGGTGCATGTGGAGGTCAGAGGTCAACCTGCATGAGTTGACTCTCTCCTTTCACTATGTGAGTACCAGGGATCACATTTAGGCTGTCAGGCTTGGTGGTAGGGGCCTTCAATCACTGAGCCATCTCATTGGCTCTAATTTCTTTCTTTTTTATCTTGATCATGTAGTGGAAGGAAGAATACAAGCTATTAAACACACAGCACATATGCCCTTTAAACATTTAATAGTCATGAAATCACTGTACTCATACAGATAGCTATCATCATGTTTTAAATTTTTTCACTTATTTTTATGTAGTGTGGGTGTTTTACCTACATGTATGCCTGTGTACGATATGCGTGCCCAGTGCCGTAGAGGCCAGAAGAGACCCTGGCATGTAGTTATAGACAAGTGTGACCCACCATTTGGGTGCTGAGAATGGAACCTTAGTCCTCTGAAAGAGACGTTCTTAACTCCTGAGCCACCTCTCCAGCCCCATGGTCATTACAATGGTCATTTTTTAGCAAGTGACTTGCCTATGGATACCTAGAACATATCTAGTATGTATTCCTAATTACTATACCATCAGACACCAAACAAAAAAGAAAAAATTACAAAAATATAAACTCAACATTTAAAGCAAATAATTTAAATTTTATCATGTTTTTCCATCTTCCTCTTTCTGCACACACATCTTCTGCTTTATTACTAGTACTTGAGAATTACTGTTTTTTGAGACAGTCTCCCTCACAGTGTAGGTTAGCCTGAACTTGGCATGCCTTCCAGGCTCCTCCTGCTTCAGCCTCCTGCGTGCTGGAATGACAGGCTGGCACCATGACCCAGATTGCCTTATGCTTTATTGTGATAACACAACTGCCCCATCTGCTTCCCATCACTTCCTTTACATTCCCTCATGTTTACTGAGCCAGGACCACCCCTTGCTGTGGCATTCCACTTAGTAAATTCACTATTATTGATGTAGCCACTTGCTAAAAAGCAATCAAACTTAAATGTAAAGAGCTAAAAACACTCATTTTTTTTCTCAATGTTAACTAACTTGCCTCTGAGATTTAGAAGCTTAAGAGATACTTTCTTCAGCAGGTTCACTCAATTCAGCAACAAAAGAATAATGAAAAAGATGAAATATTCTTTGTGATTGTTTTTTTTTTTAATTTATTTATTTATTTTATGTAAGTACACTGTAGCTGTCTTCAGTCACCCATATGAGGGCATCAGATCTCATTATGGATGGTTGTGAGCCACCATGTGGTTGCTGGGATTTGAACTCATGACCTCTGGAAGAGCAGTCAGTGCTCTTAACCACTGAGCCATCTCAACAGCCCCATTCTTTGTGATTGTAATAAAAGTTTTAGGAACAAAATTAAAAATAAGAGAAGTCAATTTTTATCTAAGTAAGTAGTAAGTCATGAGTTTGTAGTTTTCTCATGTAATAAAAAAATTAGCAATTCTAAGCATCTAGATGAAGTGGGAGGTGAACAATGACGTCTTTGCCACTTGAGACTGTAACACTCAAGACAGTTCATTACGATACATCTGTAAACACTGACATTGAGAGGACCTCTCCACAAGCTGATTGCTGAAGGCAACATTAACAGACTATCAGGATATGCAGGAAAAGGGACTTCTGACAGAGACCATTCTCTGGGATGACAGCTCTCCAGGGTTAGTCTGCTCATGGTACCCAGGCCAGACCAGTCTGCAGCTAGAGAGCTTAGTCTCTGCACATGCTACTCTCCAGTCCATGCCTGGTGAGGAATTCACTGAAACTATAAGTAAAAAGAGACAGGCACGAGACTGACCAAAACCTTACACTAACAAACTGTCCTGCGAAGAATTCCAAAATGCTAAAGACTAAGGGAATGAAATTACAGAACCCTCAAACAACATTCCAGAAACATGCTTTATGAGCCAATTGATCTCTTCCATACTAATTCTCCCAGGAGGCAATAATACACTGTGTAAAATGCATCTGTGTGTCAGACACGTCTCACATGCAGATTACACGCACGTTAGGTTCAGGGCAGGGACACCAAGTTTAGAGCTTTGATTTAATTTGTGTTTGCCATAACACTGTGGCTGCAATGCTATTTTTGCTCACGACAGCAGTTATTCCAAGAACCTATTTTTGGATACTTGAATTTCAGGGGAAGGAGACACTTACACTCAAGCTTGTTTTCAGTGTTGGTTCCTTGGCTTCTGGGGCAAGTATTTTAAATTAACTTCTTAAAAGTTATTTTGTTGATTTCAAAGGTCAAAAAAACAAAATTCATTTTCCTTATAATTCCCGGGCACTATGTTTACTGGTGGGTTTTTATTTTGTTTTGTACTATTTACAGAAAATGAACGTGACAGAAACAACCCAACAACAAAAACATATTGAAGATAAACTGCTCCATACAACAAACACATGCACTAGAATCTGAATGCACAAATACACTCGTCTGTATCTTCTTGGACAGTCAAACCCAGTCATTCATACATCCACTCAATAGACAATGTCAGTCACTCCTGCAGTTACTGCTGAGCCTGGTCAAAGCTTCCCCAAAGCTGTTGCTTTTTCCTATCTTTCTTAACTGGGTTAGAGAACCTGTGGTGTGGTTTAGAAACTTCTTTTATCTTCTTCCTTTGATATGAAACAGGGGTAGGAACAGTAGCCAGGCCTCATGCTCAGTGTTCCAGCCACAGACACACGATACACCTTTTCAGGATACCAGATCCTGAAAGGCACTTAGGGAGAGTATACTGGGGCCTGGCTCCTAGGCTGCAAGCCCCAGAAATCAAGTCCAGCTTGCACGATCTCTTTTTTCACCGAGAGCCGTTTCTGATCTCTCTCCCCACACTGCCTCATTACCTGAATGAGTGAAGGGCAGGTTTTGGGAAGTCCCAGTTTTCATCTCACACTATCTGCAGATATAGGACTATCAAATGTATAACATTTTCCATCTTGAGGATATAAAAACCTAAGCCTAGCTTATTGGTAATATATAGCAAAAGTTTAGTAAGATCAAAGATTATCTAATAATATCTTCTAAACTCTCTATTAAAATAGACAAATCTTTAAAACAACAAACAACAGGAAATAAGACCAACCTATACAGATAGAATAAATCTGTGTTCCTCATGCTCCCATAGTCCAACATCAGTTATATTCTTCATATTTGTGTTGCATCTTTTCCCTGTTAAAACTTTTATAAACAGAAGGCTGAAAGAGATACTAATCCAGGGATGTAAGATCTAGGCTAAGAAGGCCTCATTCATGTGCTAAGAGCAACTGGTGTACATCCAGATGAAAATGGTTTTCATCTCAAGCAACAGGACTCATATACAATTAGTACTGTAGAGAGACACGTGGAGTTCAGCTGTTCACTGGATTTGTAGCCTTAGGAAGTCATTTAACCTTCATGAACCTTGGTTGCCTCATTTGGAAAAGGACCACAGTGGGATCAATGTGGAGGGTAAATAGGGGTGCTCCTGATGGCAGACTGAACAATGCCTTCCTTTTCTATGTGACCTTTTGTTAAGGTATGACTCACATGTAGAGCAATTTACATATCTGAAATGTGATTTTAGTATATTCATAAAAGCATAAAAGCAGCTGTTTTCTGGCCCCCAAACCCCTATCTTCCCTAGTCTGGGCCAGTACCAAATATGTTCTTTTTTCTACAAATTTGATTACTCTGGATATTTTCTATAAATAGAATCACATAATATTGCCCCTTGTAATAATCAATGATTTTGGGAGTCAATCTTGGAAAAATGAATCACATAGAACAGAGAATGCAATGAGGTCAGTTAAGAAAAAAAAGCAACATTCACAACATTTTATATAGATGAACATGATTATCTACTATAAGCAAAACAATTAAGTCCTGGGGAAATGCATCATTGAGGTGCTTTGGGTATAGTACTGGGAAACTGTGAACACGCCCATGTCTCTGCACATATATGTTAGCAGGCTGTAGTTTGTGGATACTCTCCTATAAGTGATTTCTTTTTCTCACTCAAATGTGAAGCAAGGCCACCACAAGAAAAGAGCTTGAATTTTCAGAGCAAAAATAAAATGTAAAATAATTTTAAGGGTAGACAGAATTAAAGAACCTCTTTGAGGTTCATGATCATAAATTTAAAATGAGATAAATCAGCAGGATTTAAAGGTTTTTGTTTTTTGTTTTTTTTTTCTAGCCACAATCAGTTGGGGGAAAAAAAAAGCCAGGCAGTGGTGGCGCACGCCTTTAATCCCAGCACTTGGGAGGCAGAGGCAGGCAGATTTCTGAGTTCGAGGCCAGCCTGGTCTACAGAGTGAGTTCCAGGACAGCCAGGGCTACACAGAGAAACCCTGTCTTGAAAAACCAAAATAATAATAATAATAATAATAATAATAATAATAATAATAATAACAACAATAACAACAACAACAACAACAACAACAACAACAGGCAGAAACTGTGTAAGCCGGAAGACGTAAGCAGACAAGCCTGTACCCTTGGGCTGTAAATAGCTTACAGATGGTGTTTCCATGTCCAGTGCCATGATACTTTCTGACAGTCACCTCAGGTAACCTCCTACCTGATGCTGGAATGGACTTCCTCTGAAGACAAACACTCTCAACAAGAACTACCGGGAACATTTTACTACTTGGCCACACACATCGTCTCCATTCACCAAGGTCCTAAGTTCCCAATGATTCTTGGCTGGGGTTGGCTGGGGAGCGGGGATCAAATCTTGTCTAACTCTGTTTACTCTATCATTACACTTAAATCTTCAGTTTAGAAACATAAGAACCGGAGTCTAAGGGATGCTGAATGATTTTCCAGGCTGATCCATTTCCAGTGGTACAGATACTGCATCCTCACTGGATGCCTGACCATCATCCAGCTAAGCTCCTTTTATGCTCTCTGGACTGTCTGTCCCATGCTCCTCCTACAGCTAGTTTTACTGTCTTTCCTCACACTCCTTTCTGATAGTTATTATGCCTTCTATTCATGTTATCCTGTTGTCTCTGTACTACCATCCAGCCCTCATCACTCAGGCATAGCTAACTCTGACAGCCTTCTAATCTGGCCTCCTATGAGTCACTCATAATATTACGATGTTCAGAATAGACACATTTACACACAGACTACTGGTTACATAAAATTAAAAGGGGTGGGAGAAAAGGAATGGCTTCCATTAGATCCTAAGGTTCTGAGGGCACAGTAACAGTATTGTAAAAGTAAACATGGTGACATTTATGCGACTATAGATACATTTAAGGCATTTAAACAAGTGAGCTCTATCTCAATGAAGTTTTTTATAAGTACATGTACATGTGTGTGGAGGTCACAGGACAACTTAGTGGCAATGTCTCTCTCCTTCCATGTTGGTGTAGGTTCCAGGGATTGACTTAGGCTTCACAGCATGCACTTTACCTGCTGAGCAATCTCAATGGCCTTTTCTTTTTTTATACTTCTTTATCCAAACCACTACTGATGACATTCAGGCTTCTGTCAGTATTGTGATATTATATTACAGTGTTCTTTTTGTCTGTATTTCTGTCAGTAGAAACAGGAGTGCGGCTCTAAAAGGCAAATTTAGAGGTAACTGCCAGACATAGCCCGGCTCTCTTCCATGGGAGCTGCTCTGGTTTACATTTCCACAGCAATGGATGAAAATGCCACTTCAACGGTCATTTTAGGGCTTTTACATGTGCTTAGTGGGCTTCTCCATTACTCTTGTCTCTGTGCAGTTGTTGGTCTCACCTCTTCTATGAACTCTCTATATTGAGGGTGATGCTTTTCTACTTCACTTAGTTTCCCCCAGAAGTTCTTTCCACTTATATTTATCCATCATTTCATTTCTGCTTCTGGATTATGAGATTCAGTTAGGAAATATTTCTCCCATTTCCAGGATATAAAAGGATGTTTTCTTTTCTGTACATAAATTCACTTCTCTAATTGATTTGAAATTTATCTTGCTGTGTGGAGTAAGGAATGGAATGGTTTTGGACTTTTATCCTATGCTGACATAGTTGAATAAGGCTTACTTGGCTTATGTATTTATCCAAACATTCAGTCTATGCCAAAAAGCATGATGCTACTCTAAGGCCAGGTGACTTCATGTTCCACTTCTGAGAATACAAAGCTCCATTTCTGGAGGATGCAGGACATCTAGACAATTGCTACTTGGTGATTTGAAAGGCTTTCAGCATTTCTGAGCAGTCAGGCCTAAGCTATACCTTCTCTAGCTGTGCCAGGTAAGATGAAAATGAAGCCAGAAAATACCCAGTCCTAGGCTGCAGATATTTAATTAAAATTAAGGTTAAAAATATGTTAGAACTAAAGAGGAACCTTACGAAAAGAAAAAATGTGGTACATCCCTTTGACTAAACTTTAGTCAGTGTGATTCTATGAAAGAAAAACTCAGAAGTAAAGGGAACCCTAGGCTCTGAGTTTCAGGTTCAATCTTGAAACACATGAAGAGTGTCATCTAGTGTCTGCACAGTATCATCTACTATTTGCATGTTCTCAACAGTTAATCCTTACTCATACCGATGTTATGTGATAAATGCACTTTGGTATATTAGTGAAAAATTTAAGTAACTGCATCACTGGTATAATTAAAACCCATACTAGGCACAAAACAATATAAAATTTATTCTGTTACCCAGAGAGAAATATACAACGCTGTGACTAATTTAAGTTAGGAATTGTTTTCATTCCCATCTGCTATGTGGAAAATTTGAAATAAACTTTCAGAAAGAATCAAACTTTACAGATGAGGGAAAAGGAGCAGATTGCAATCAGATCTCCAGAACACTAAAGTCTTCCCCTTCTACTGTTGTCAGTCAGGAAGACACTGGTTTATTACTGATCATATGTCTACTCTTAACTACAGTCAAGAGTGAGGGAGAACACCTCACAGCAACGGATAACTGACAGTTCCATTGTGGCTACCTATTCACCTCACGTACACCATCTGAACTCCAACACTGTAAAGCCTGTCCTCCTTCAGGTAGTGTTGTCCATGTGCTGGGAAATAGCAATGAAGCAGGTGAAAAAGAGATAGCAAATGCCCTGGGTAACACACTGCCGGCTACGGACAATTTTAATTTTGAAGACAAGCAAGATACAGTTTTGGTGTCTAACTTGATCAGAGCCTGATCAGGTTTCTGGGACTTTGAGATCTGCATCAAATGTTTCATCCAGAATACTACACTAGTGGTCAGATTAAAATCCTGCATATAATCACTTATACTGGGATGTGGGGACTCCTTTAAGGACAGTTCTACTGTGGAATACATACCAAATATAGCACTATGTTATAAGCATGTATTAATACCATGTCAGACAGAAAAAAACGAAGCTGTCAAAAGTACTCAAAGCAGACATGGATCAGGTTCTGTTACATGTACTTTTTTTTTTTTTTTTTTTTGGTTTTTCGAGACAGGGTTTCTCTGTGTAGCCCTGGCTGTCCTGGAACTCACTCTGTAGACCAGGCTGGCCTTGAACTCAGAAATCCGCTTGCCTCTGCCTCCCAAGTGCTGGGATTAAAGGCGTGCGCCACCACTGCCCAGATACATGTACTTTTTAACCTTTGGGAATCCATTCACTGAGATTGTCCTTCTGCAGAAAAGTGAATCTCAGTGTTCTCCTTTACGGTTCAACACTGATGAAAAACAAGCTTCACAGAGGTTTTTCAAAATAATGGAAAAATATACATTTAAAAATACTAACTCTAGGCTGGGTGTTGGTGGTGCATGCCCTAATCCCAGCACTAGGGAGGCAGAGGCAGGAGAATTTTTGTGAGTTTGAGGCCAATTTGGTGTACAGAGTGAGTTCCAAGACAGCCAGGTCTACACAGAGAAACCTTGTCTCAAAAACAATTAATAGCAACAACAAAAACTCTAAAATATTAACTCTATAAAGATTGTTACCTGGCACAAGACAAAACAAAGTTGTAAAACAAGCGGATAAATGCTAACTCCAGTTTTATGAGTTCTCTTATCTCATCAATACAGCAGCTCTAATATTTCATAATGCCTGCAGAGCTAGACTCTGGACTTCAGATTATCTTTTAGAAACAAAACTGAACTGCCAAGTATTTCACCTACCTTTCCATGACAGCTAGGCACTCCTTTCTCCAGGTAAATCTACTCCCTCTTCGAAGCCGGAAGGTTCCAGGTGTGGCGGAGACTGGGGGAGGTGTTTGTCTCCATTCAGGGTCCTCTATTGGAATGGGGGCAGGTCTCATACTTAACGTAGCCCCTGGAATAAAGAAGGCGTTTTTAAACAAAAATCTTGCAATTAAAAAAAAAATCAGTATTATAAAGATACCATGAAAACAAGACAGTGAGTTCTGAGTATGAGCTTTTCTTTGTCCACTGAAACTTGAAGTCCAAGATATTTAATATTATTGTTTTAATTTTAGAAACATGATCAAAGAGCTGGAGAGGTGGCTTAGTAGTTAGGAGCAATGATTGAACCTTGGGTTCAATGTCCAGCACCTAAATGGCAGCCAACAACCATCTCTAACTCCAGTTCTAAGGGATCCAATGCCCTCTTCTGGCCTCTCCTGGATCTGTACACACAAAGTTCACAGACATACATGTAAGCAAAACACCTATACAAATAAAAAAATGACTAAACGAAAATCCTGAAGAGGTAAAAGCCTTTTTCTTCAAAAGACTGTGAGAGTCACCATACCCGTCACCTGCCCATGTGCTTTCATGTGTCCCTCGGTTCCTTTAATGCATTGCACACAAAGCATGAGAACTACCTCTTTATAGGAAGAACTGGACTTTCACTTGTTCAGCCCTTTTTGAAACCTTTAACTAGGACAGATGTGGTGCTCATTTGTAATCCCACCACTTGGAAGTCAGAAGCAGAAGGATCAGAGCTATTAAGTAACCTCAGCTACACAAGACTCTGTTTCAAAAAGAAAAATGTCATGTAATTCAGCAGCAAAGGAAATAAGATGGCGTTTTACAAGACTTCAGTGAGCAAGATTCAGTCTCTGTAGGTCTGTTACCTACTAATAATCCCATATTCTTTCACCTCTCAACTATAAAAACTTCAATCTGAGACAGTTCACTAGATTAGCTTTTCTCAAATAGCTTCAACTAGTTATAACTTGCTAATTCTTGATCTATTATATGTCTTTTTCTGTAGCTCGTTCTGGACTTGAGACTAGACTCAAACCAGAGAGGCCACATTGTCTCAGGCTTGCACGGACTTAGCTCACAGATCTGAACAGAGATTGGCATGCTTTCCCAAAGGGCTCTGCCTTCTGCTCCTCTTTTACTACACACACTGCTAAATTCATCTTTCTCAAACATAATTACAGTTATATCACTCTTCTGATTAAAGTCTTCAGGACCTTCCCTCTGACTATCTTTAATGTAAACTTTTTTTTTTTCCTTTTGAGACAAGGAATAAAGTAGCCCAGAACTCCTTCCTCCACCTCTCAAGTATTGGAAGTATGAGCATGCTTCACTATGTCTGACTAACCAAAACTCTTAATAATATGTCCTGGAAAGGCAGGTTAGAATTCAAGGGGTTTATGTACATATGAATACATGTTACTCTCACACAATGAATATGTGTTTCTTCATAATAGGAACTGTTTTCTATCATATCATCAAGTAACACCATGAATAATGTCACTATTTCAATACACATATCCCCCCCCCCCCCACACACACACAACCCGTGCAAACCCTTTCTCCGTACTATGTTACTTAGGCTAACCTTTAACTCTTGTCCTCAGTAGTTCCTCCTGCTTTAGCATCCCAAGTAGTTGGAACTAAAGGAATGCAAAATGTGGGCCTAGGTAAATCCCCTCCTAAAGACAACATCTTTAGTTGTATTTTCTTGGATGGAGACCAATGGTTTAAGGCTAGACTGTCCTTTTCAAACATACTATCTTTCTGTTTCTCCCTTATTAGTAAATCTTTTCTTCAAATGGCACTAAAATATCTCAGATTCACCTCATCTTTAATTATCCTACCTCGCCCCCCCCATATTATATAGCCAGTCTATACTCAAATTTCATGAATTTTACATTCAAAATAAATCCAGTATAAAAATTTCTCTTTATATGCATTGTTGATTTAACAGCATCATCTCTCACAACCATAACTGCCTAGGGTAGGTCAGAAGATGAAGTTTTACAATAAGCTATGCCTTAGATCTGGGCAGGTCCTAAGACACGGACAAAGTCCAAAGCTAGATCATAGGGAGCTTGGTACAGTCTGTCTGCATCTCCTTGAATGCTGGCTTAGCTGTCCTTTAAGAGTCAGATCCACTGCACATGCTAACCATGTAGAAAGGCTGCATAGAATCAAAGATGCTCCCCTGATTTCCAGATGCTTCTGCTGTTCTACCTGAGGGCCTGACAGTGGAGGGAGAAGCTACCTTGTACTCTTAAGCCAAAGTATACACATCATGTGGATACTTCTATAGCCATTTTACAGAGAGAAATAAATACCCAGATATATAGTCCCAACAGAGGCATATTGGTAACCAGGCTCCAAGGGCTCCATGGGTCCTTCCCTGCTTCCTGGTGGCTGTGCCTTTGTGTAGTGCTTTCCCATTCTGTACTCCTGACTAGACTGTGTGATCAACAGCATGTGGTAGTGAAAGCATGTCTTCTCCTGAACTCAAACACCAGGGCATCTTTCTTTGGTTTCTTTTTCAGATCACTTGCTTAGGGGAGGGGTTGCTAGGTGAGAATGGATGCTAGGGTTCTTAAGGAACTGCTGTCTCTGGCCATAAGGCAGTAAAGAATAGGGATAGCCAACATCCATGTGAATGGCCTTGCATGTGGACCATCCAGTTCCAATGATTGCAGCCCTGACTGATGGCTTGAATAAAAGCTCATGAGGATGCTTCTCCTGGATTCCTAACTTCTAGAAACAGGAAATAAATCTTTGCTGTGCTAAGCTGCAAAAATACAGGTCATCACAACCATGTCCAGTTGTTATTTCATCATAGCGTCCCAAACGATGAGCATGGTACTTATTCAAATGCTCCAATTAGGCACCAAAAAAAGTCCCTTTAAGATAATATACTTTACTAATAGTAGAATGAGCACCTTTTCTGTTTGTTTCTATTCTGCTATTGTTATTCAAACTTTTGTTAGTTTCTGGTCCTTTTTCTATTGAGCTATAGATTTTAACTGAGTGGAGATGCAACATCAATTATTAGTCACATAGCTGTAATCCATTTTTCACTTGTCATCTACTGTATTTTTATGTCATTTTAAAAATCCTAATTTATGACACTTATGTTGGTAAGCCTTTCCATGCAGCCGATGGGTGTGGCTCTTCTATATCAAGTCTAGTAGGTTTAAATCTCTTCCATTATCCTCAGTGAGTTTAAACTTTTTAAATTATAGTCAATGGGTTCATGAAAAGAGTTTAGGGACTCAGTAGGTAAGAGCCCTGGTTGTTCTTCCAGAGCACCCAGGTTTAATTTCCAGAACCTCCTGCTCTGGCGGCTCACAACTGTAACTTCAGTTCCAGGAGATCTGATGACCTCTTCTATCCTCTCTGGGCACTAGACTTGCAAATGGTGCACAAAAATGCATGCTGGCAAAACACTCAATAACCAGAGGCTGGTTCAAAGTATTTCCTATTTTTACCAAAGAAAGTAAGAATTACAGTACACAGTAAGAGTCTAGGATAAGAATGTACCAATTTAAAGGTATATAAATTTTGTTCCAAAAAGAAAAATGTCCAAAACAACCAAGTGTACTAACAGCTGGTCAAGATGAAGGCAGAAATAGAACAGAAAAGGCCATGGGTTCTCTTACTCCATGTTTGCTCTGGTGAAGGGATGGAGAGTTTCGGAGTAGAGGAGATAGGGGAGAAGAGAACACAGATCAGTGAGCTCCAGTGTGGGGGGCTAGAACTGTGGTGTGTTCTCTCAGGTAGGCATGCAAATTAACAAAGAGGAGAATCCTAAGAGGCTAAAAGGAAACAGACACCCAACGTACAATAGAAATCTCTTTTTTGGTTTTGGGATTTACTGTTAATAATATCAATCATTTAAAAATATTCTGCACTGTCTAGACTTCCTGTAAGAAATAAATTTAGATTAAAATAAAGAAAGGAAGGAAAAAGGGAAGTGAGGAAAGTGGGGGGTGGGGGAATAAAATCCCAGAAAAATAGTGACCTAGTGACCTTGAAAGAAATCAAGACTACTTATGTATAAAAAGCTGAAACTGAGTAAATATTCTTAATTTTAAAAATACCACATTAATTTTGAAGTATTTTTTTCTTAATCCATTTCTTTATCAATGTAGCAGTCATTCAGAATAGCATAAGGAGCCAGGTAGGCATGGTAGTTAGCTGCCAGGAACCTAGCCTGGGAATGTGAAGTTGGTGATCCCCAAAGCAAGCCAGATAGCAAGACTAGCTCTCGCTATCTGTGCACTCAAGATTGGCTGAGAGACCTTGCTTCAGTGAGTGAAGTGGAGGAACGACTGTGGATGATTCTTGACATCAATCTTGGACCTCCAGGTGCCCACATACATGTGTACCCACCCTCCCCCGCATACACCACACACACACACACACACACACACACACACTTGAAAAAAATAATACATGAAGCACTTTGAATGAATACAGATTTCTTCTAGAAAGCCGGGTACACTTCGTTTTAATTCAGACAGACAGGGAGCAGTGAACATACAAGAAAAGAATGATTTCAAAATTAAGGCTTGTGACAGGACAATGCACAGAAACTAGACTGAGGGAATAATGAGGATAAGCCTTAAAACGTCCCTCAGCAACACAGGACTTCTGGGCTGTCAGTAAGGCCTGCTCCACATTATACCTGAATTCACACTAAAACAAAAATTTGTACTCTGTTTTGGCAAATCTAAACTCATGAGAAAAAAAAAAAAAAGCCTGCTTTCGTAATATGCTAATAAACCTTAGGTTTTCAGTGAGTGTTCTTCTATAGATTATCTTATATACAGGGTTAGAACTCGGTGAGGCTCTACTAATCAGCTAGTAAACAAAGGTTGTTAGCATTATCCACAGAAATGGAATACGGCTTCTCATCTTCGCCAACGTCCCGCATGTTTCCCAGAGCTCTGGCATGCTATGTGCAAAGGACAGGTGCTTTCTTCTGAGTGGCACACTGACTTCATGTGCACTGTACACCAGCCTCCCACCTGACTCCGTTTACTGTAAAGTCTGCAGATCCGTAGCATGAGCCTGCAGGTGCCCAGCAAATCCTGCCTGCCGTAGTAATGGTTGAATCAGACAAGAGAAGACTGTGGAGCTTAATTTTAATTAATAAAGGAATTTTTCTCACATCATACACACTGAATTTAGCACTTGGTTCTTTAAGAAAACAGGCATTTTCTTGTAAATGTTGTCATAAGAAACAAGATCAAGTCCATGTGATTAGCTTCCATCATCTTGTTTTATTTATAAGACTTAGCAGGCTTTGGGATGTGCTGGGAAAGTCTGCTTATCAGAGAATGACACTGTCTCTATAGATACTGGATTATAAATACAAATAACCACACTTTCCCTTGCTGAGTTTATGTAAAGCGAACCTTGTAAATGAGAGACTTGTAAAAACTCGGAATGGATCTAGAGGCAGGAAACTGAAAGAAGAATCTCACTAGAAAAATGCAACCAGAAGTCATTTAAGCAAAGAATCTACAAACACAGCCAACTTATTTGCCAAGCATTTCCATAGCAGAGAAAAGTCAGCTTTTCATTTTGCAGTTTGCCTTGATTTTACATTTTTTCTCAAAGTGTATGCGACAAGATGATGCTATTTACATTTCTCCTGATAACCCTGTCTGCTAGATAGAGGAAAGGTTATGATATTAGCAAACTACCTCCTAATAAGCCCACCCATGGCTTATTTCCTACAAAGTGCTTCAGGCAAGCTGCAGCACCACACCTCAAAAACGGTGGCTGCAGCCGCTCTTTTCTTGGTATCTTAACATGAACAAAATTGACTTTCACATCTCTCTCTCCCTCCCCCCTTCCTTCCTTTCACTATACATTATATGTATTTTTCAAGCACAGATTACAATGTCTAAAATTCAGAAAGCCACAAAAGAGCCATCATTCAATGGTAAAATGCCTGCCTTGTATGCAGAAGGTCCTGAATTTGATCCCAAGGACTGCAAAACAAACAAACAAACAAACAAACAAACAAACAAACGACTCAGAGGTTAAATAATGAAGCCTTTCTAGTCTCCCTCTAGCATCCCTCTTCAGAGCTGTTTGTATCTGTTCCTAAACTAGAATTCCCAATAGACTCTACACTTACAGAAATCTAAACTGCCTCTGTGCACGTGCGTATTCCTTGGATACCAATAATAATATAGTATATATTGTTTCATATCTTACATTTTAAACTTCTAAATGCTGTTTCACTGCATGCAAATATAATCTACACGAAACATATTATAAATAACTACAATATTCTATGATAATTTCTTGTAGAGCACTTAACCACTTCTTGATGAGGTGATTCTATTGGCTTGCAAAGGAGAGCATAAGGCACTCTAAGCAGCTAACAGGCAGAGAGAAGAGAACCTTAGGTGGCATGCTGTATGCAAAGATTACAGCAACTCCAAAGTACCCACAGAAGAAGAAACACCACCATTCTTTAGACAGAACCAAAGGCTGTTTTAAAGTCAACAAAGATACACTGACACATCCAGGAAGAATCCTATGCCATGTTACCTCTTAGATTAAAGGTGAAAAGAGAAAAAAACCTAAGTACTGATGGGAAGATTCAACTATTATAAATACAATAGAACTACCATTTGTCACTTACCAACTTCTTCTTCTTTTTTTTTTTTTAGCTGCTTGTAAAATAGAACATGGAAAAAAATGGAATGAAACGAGTATAGACTGTGGTTTTAAACAGGAGGCAGCGATGCAACCTCAATGAGAAGCCCATGCATGCACACAGGGGCACTCACCCTTGACAAGAGAGACTACCTGTGCAAAGAGGGCTGCTACCAGTGAGCACTGTTAGTCTGTCCCTGTGGTGCCCTACATTCCAACTTCCTTCAATGTCTCTCAGAGATGGCTGGGCCTAGCTTAGATTCCTAGATACATTTAATTGGGAAGTAAGAGTAAAAACAAAATTAAAATCATTCCAAGGTTGCAAGCTACATTCTTGTAGGAGTCCTCAGTGAGCCTGAAAATGCTGCTGCAGCTCTTTCCTGTTTCTAGTGAAGTAATTATGTCAGCAGCTTCCACTCTGCCCCAAGCTGGAGACAGCCAGCCTAAAACCCTAGTAGGGGAATTCAGCTCAACAACCATTGGTCTCTATGCAAGCTCTGTCCTAGGTACCAAATCCTCGGGCAAACACAGTTCCTCATGTAGCTAACTGGACCCGCGCTATCAGCCAGTGTGTCTCTGAAGCACACCACACACCAAGCTAGCTAGCATTGCATACTGGCTTTGGTATGAGTCACAGGAGAAGGACACTCATCTTCAGGAGACTACTTAGCATCAAGTCTGACAAACTGCTTCAAGAGTACTGTAGAAATGTGCTGGTCTCATACTGAAGCACCAGAAAACTGAGCCCTTGGAATGTAGTTGGTTGGAAACTTCGTCTAAGTGTAAGTTACCTACTGATTTCTACAGAATCTGGACAAGAAGTAAACAGAAGTGGGGATGTTTCAATTTTCAAAATGAAAATTAAACATTGATGTGACAGTTGCTAACATATATAATTACCATGAATTTTCAGTTTCTTTCTGAAATGTGGCTGCTAGAAACTATAAACCTACATGGCATTTGTGTTGAATCTCCCCTGTGAACGGTGCTGCCTGTGAACAGTGTAACAATAAAAAGAATAGAGGCACTTTTTCAAGAGACTTGCTTATACTTTTAGACACTGCTAGAAAATATGGAAGCAAAATGTCAGCTGATAAATGTTGTAGGAAAGATTGATGAGATTACCTAGTTTTTAAATAAATTTCCCTGGGAACACTGACTGAGCAAGGAAGGAATGCTGAGACTGTCTAACACAGGCCAGAGCATTTACCTTGGAGCAGAAGTAGTCACAGACTACTTAAGATGCAAAGAAAAGATCTCGTCTCTACCTCAACAGGCCATTGAGTACAGACACAAGCAGCGCCACTTGACAGGCTTTATGACCACAGCAGCACAGACTTCTTGGTAGTCACACTATAGTTTCACCTCGTGTTTCACTGAGAAAAATGTACAGCAAAACTGTACTCACACCGCCTAATATTGCCTTATACCTACCACACATTTCTCTATCAATCCATTTTATTTTTGTTGCATCTCAATGTAAATTGATGTCATTATGACAGGGATCTCTAAAAAACGAAAACAGAAAATCTACGCACTATTTCTGATAAAAACATTCAACCTGAATCTAATGGAGCCCTTAATTCTGACTCCCACTATATAGGCAATACAGAAGATAAGGGACTAAGTCCTTTAAGACTAAGTAGTTTGGAAATATCTACA
This sequence comes from Arvicanthis niloticus, assembly GCF_011762505.2. Lineage (NCBI taxonomy): Eukaryota > Metazoa > Chordata > Mammalia > Rodentia > Muridae > Arvicanthis > Arvicanthis niloticus. Next base: position 54,497,884 of record NC_047660.1, on the reverse strand, counting down.
ATGTGGGACATTCTATTGGACAGAGATTTTAAAAGTTTATGTCATTAAAAAATAAAAAATTTGGGCTGAAGAGATGGCTCAGCAGTTAAGAACACTGGCTGCTCTTCCAGAGGTCCTGAGTTCAATTTCCAGCACCCACATGAGGGCTCACAACCCTCTGTAATGGGATTCAATGCCCTCTTCTGGTGTGTGTGAAAACAGACCACTCATATAAAGTGAAAAAACAAAACAAAATAAGTTTGGGCAATTTAAGAATCTGAGGAAACATTCTAATTTGCTAACCTAAAACAGATACTACTTATTAAAAAACAGAGGGGGGGTTGAGGGCGGAGAGACAGATACTGAGCTATACAAGACACTTTTATAACAGAGAAAGGTAATGAAGGCCTAGATAATGGTAGAGGTATTCATTTTCTTTGCTATAATAATGGAGACTGTGGTTATGTAGGAAGCTACCCTCATTATTAGGACAGTACATACAAATAAATCTTAAAAAATATTAGTGAACAGCAAAAATGTTTACAATTGTTGTATCTAAGAAAACTAAACTGAAGATAGCTGGATACCTAATTTATCTTTTTAAATGTCTGTATATCTGTAATACTTCAAAAGAGAAAATAGGAGAGAATAAGCTTTAGAAATTGTTTTGTACAGATTGTTACAATTTTGTTTTGTCTTACCAGGCCTTTTGGGTTGAGAAAAGCAAACAAACCAACACCCCGTCCCCACCCCCACACAAAGTCACTTGAATGCAGTACTGTGTATTTGCAGCGCAGGGTCAATGCTGCTGCATGCAACACCTTACCTGATGTGCCTGCAGGCTTCATGCAGCGGGCTGTAGAAGGCATTTTGATGTAAATGTTATACTAACATGGATCACTACACCATGGATCACTAACTTGTGCACTGTGCAGCCTCAGACAGACATTCGCATGACGTTCTATCATGACGTTTCTTGATCTATCACTTGTTACAAGTATCTTGGAATAAATGTTGCCTATTCTTGGCAACTCCAGACACCAAGACTCATGATCTTTTCTCTTAAGACTTCATCCTATTTTCCAATCTAGTGCTGCTCCCAGGATCTATGTGAATGGCTTCACCTTAAAATTCTAAAATATATTTATTACCCCGATACAAGCATTAGAAACACAAAAGCATTAGATCATTGGAACAGTACAGTATGAACTCAATAAAAATATTAAATACATACCAATTAACATGTTTTTCTTAAAAAATTGTAAAAAAAAAAAAAAAAAGGTACACAACTTTATCTGTGTACCTACAGTTGAAGAAAATGGGGCCAGCCACTGATGTCATGACCATTCTTCTAAACTGTGCCTAGGAAAATCACCTAACCTGGAAACAAAGAGGCAGCTGGGAGGAAGAGGTGAGCCCCTTGGAAACAGAAACCTCAACATAATTACAAGCAGAGCTTAGGCTTTCCACTTACCTACTTGCATTAAGGAAAATACAAAAGTGTGAAGCAAGTTTTCTGAACACATCAGCACATGGGTTCACTGACATAATCACGCTTTTTCCTTTCGGCACGATGAATGAAAAGGATACTTACCAGGGTTTGTCTTCTCAAGTTGATACCAGCGGTAGAATGCTCTTTTCTTCTGCTCACTCAAATCTGATCCCTGCTGCAGCAGCCAGTGAGAGATTCGACTCTGACTGATCCCTACAGAGAAAGAAAAATAGCTCTTGGTGGGGCACTGAAATCATAGACAAGTTAATGAGGGTTCTGCTGGCTTTAGTTACTTGGTGCTTATTTACATGACTGTGTGAGAAGCTGTAACTTGAAAAAACTCCCTGACACTAGCCTGACCACACTGACTAGGACGCAAAAATGACCTATGAAAAGTCAAACATTCTATCACCAAAGGTGTTATAGTAGCTTCTAATGACTCTGCAAGCTAAGTCTGTAAACATGAGATCATGAGAGGATCCCAAGTAACATTACTTGTCAGATCAACAGTCCATGGCTGCTTTAAGAACATGAGACACCTTACAGATACTTTGAGAGCAAAATATCTAGTCAGCACGTTTTATTTCGTATTAATGACACTAATAAAAAAAATTTAGGGGCTAGGAAAGGAAAGGTCATTGAAAACACTGTCTTCAATACGGTTTCGGCTACTTGCTACTTCATTTAAGCATTTTAGAGAGCCGTCTCCAATAGTAGAGAGAAGCAAGAGTTGGCAGACTTAGTTTACAACATGACCTCTGAAGAAATCCCAGTAACGAGAAACTTTGCCTTCCAAACAGAACAAACTACACAGTAGTAGTTTAATTGTTGCTATTGTTAATTGTTTCTTGTCAGCAATTACTTAGAGATGTGAATGATTTGCACATATGAAAGTCAAAAGAATATTTCAACACGCTGAAGAATCACACACTCATTCTGGTCATACTCTTAAAATCTCAATATACAACTGGCAGAAGCAGAGAAATCAGGAAAGAAATAAACAAGGCATTTCTAAAATATCATTTGACTATGATAAAGAGTTTATATCTTAAAGCCGCCAAAGCACGCCAGGAAGTAGTGGTACATGCCTTTTATCCCAGCACTCAGGAGGCAGAAGCAGGCAGATCTCTCAAGTTTGAAGTCTGCCTAATCTACAGAGAGAGTTCTGAGACAGCCAGGGCTACAAAAAGAAATCTTTGGATTTCTCTTTGGAAGTCACATATCAGATATCCTGAAGATCAGGTATTTACATTATGATTCATAACAGAGGCAAAATCATAGTTATGAAGTAGCAACAAAATAATTTTATCGCTGGGGGTCACCATGGCATGAGAAACTGTATTAAAGGGTTGTAGCATCAGGAAGGTAGAGAATCACTGCTCCAAAGGGTTAAGACACCCCCTGTGGCAACTGGACACCACCAAACACCACTGTTTACAGCTGTGTGAAGCTATTATGCTCAACAGAAGGCAGTGCTACCATGACATTATTACATGTTAACTAAACACGAGGCCTCAGGGTTTCACACACTTAGCAGTCATTATTGGAAGATGACAAGAGAAAACATGGCAGGTGGAGCCAGAAGAAAGACTATTATGGAAAGTCCTCTGACTAAAAACTTTTACTTTTCTTCTTAATGTGTACATGCGCAGGGTTGTCAGACTTGGTGTCAGGTGCCTTTATCCATTGAGCCATCTCAGTAGTCCAATGCCTTTCTTTTTTCAAAGGGTATATGATTCCTGTTTTGAAAATGTTCCCAAGTAATTCCCAGAGACGTTTCCCAGGAGCAGAAGGTCTATGTGATGCAGGCGCTGGCAGCCGGTGCTGCCTGCCTGTGTGCTTGTTACATGAGAATGCTGACTATTCTGAATAATTAAATCAGCTGGGTTTGACAATATTGTAACCAGAATCTAGTTTTAGCCATTGTGGTATCTTTTTACTACTACTCTAAAATAAGAATGAAGAAATGGTCATTCAGCATCATGGAATCAAAACCTATTTGGATATTCCTGCTGTTACCACATAGGTAAAAAACAGGGAAGTTTAAAAATATATATTAAGAGAAGTATGTCTGAGATCTGTTAGCTTTCTCCAATATTAAATCACCCTCACATTAAAACACACAGAGCCCATTAGTTTTGAGAGCTGTCCACACTGTGTAGCAGGTAGCAAAAGCCCATCAAGAGGACATCAAGTTATAGTATATTTGTTTAACAAAAACTGGCATTTGTATAAATTTTTTGTTTGTTTTGTTATATTGTTTGCTTGTTTATTTTTTGAGAAAAGATTTCTCTGTGTAGCTCTGACTTTCTTAGAACTTATAACGTAGACCAGCATGGCCTTGAACTCAGAGATCTACCTGCCTCTGCCTCCTGAATGCTGGGGCTAAAGGTGTGCGCCACCTGGCTAAATTTAATATTTTTTAAAAGCTACAAAACTCCCAAAACTAATCTAACAACAATAACCCATTAATACTCAGTATTAGCAAGAACACGAGATTCATACAGAGTAGGGCTATTTTAGAAATAAATGAACAGGATCCATAAACACTGAACTTTGGGTATACAGACCACAGGAGTGAGTATTATCCAGTACAAATATACTCAAAAGACACGCACAAGAAGCCTCATAAATGAGCATTACCCAGAGAATTTCCCAGTTCCAAAGCCTAAATGACCATCAAATACAGAATGCATATATTGTGATATCTGTGTCTTTACTGCAGACTGCCACAGCAACAGAAAGAGGATAAACTAGTAGTATAAGTGCCCACATGGGCAGACCTCACAGAAACAATGCTGCCTCTCAAAAGCCAAACACACACAAAAGCCATACACTACACTATATATAGGGATGCAAATTTGTTGAGAACCGCTCTAGCTTACGTTTGGGGGGCCAAAATGTCTCAGACTGCTCTATCAATGTCTGAACCCGCACTGCCAGAAGCCTTGGGGACTAAATTGTTAGAGCCTGCACTGCCCCAGGCTGCTCTGGTCCTCGGGTCGGTGTTCAGCAAGAGAGAGAGTGAGGACGGACTCGAAGAATGGAGACCAGAGAGAGAATGATTCAATCCCGTTTATTCTTCAGTCTCTCTTCTCTCCAAGTCCCTAGTTCCTAGTCCAAGTTCCAAGTCTTGAGTTCCTAGTCCCTAGTTCCTAGTCCCTAGTTCCTAGTCCCTAGTGCCTCCAAGTTCCAAGTTCTTTCTTCCAAGTGCTAAATGCCTAATGTCTAATTCCAAGTTCTTCCTCCAAGTGCCAAGTGCCTAATACCTAATAAAGAACTGACTGCAAGTTGTTCTGAACTCTTCTGTCTGCCTCTCACCTTTTATATGTCTCACTTCTAAGACAAGCCCTTAAGTCACACACCTTTAAGTCTCACACACCCGAGGGAAGATGCTGGGTATCTAAAACAAGATGTTATTAGAGTGTGCTCAGCTGTTGTAGGCTATTGTAATCAAAACTCTTATCAGGGTATATGGCTCAAGATGGCTGCAAGGATGATAGCCGCTTTCTGTCGGCTCCCCACACAAATTAACAAACTGGTACCCATGTAGGAAAAAAAGGTCAAGGATGAAGGTTTATGTGGTGGCCAGTGATGTTCTTTGCTGATATGGAAGGTGGTAATGTGGGTATTTATAATTTTATAAAAGTCACTGAGTTGTCACCTACTATACATATTTAAATTTTAAAAAGATCCCCACAAGTTTTTAAAATTCAAAGATTTTATGTCTATTAATATGGAAAGATGTCCTTGATATATAAAGTATATACTTTTATGAATATATAATTTTATATGCCCTGTGTTACATTTATATTTATATATATATCAAAAGCTTACAAATACAACTATAAATCTAAAATTGTAAATTTTCCCTATATTTCTACCACTAAAACTTTCTCAATCTTTCTATAAATGTTTTAATGTCTGGCTTTTGACACTGAATATTTTAGTTTCTGTTCATTCTTTTAGAAACAGAGCAATTAAAGTGAATGAAGACTTATAAAAAGAAGTTCACTTCTGCCTTTGGTCTGCAATTTTACTCTGAGGTAAGCATGTGACTGACTTAAAAACATGTCATCACACACTTTTCTCTCTGTGTAATTATGAATTTAATAAAACAAAGGGAGGAACGAGTGATAAAGGGTGTCTTCCTGACTCACTTTGGATTCAGACAATAAATGCAGAAAACGAACCAGATAACCAAGCTGCTTCCAGAAGAGGTGGTTGCAAAACAGACAAATAAACAGTAAATGTCACAGTACTGATTTTTTTCTCTAGGGTCCTTGACCCACAATCCCGGCTGCTCTGGAAGCCCTATGGGACTTGGCATTCAGGTCCCAGCAGCTTCTCTGCACTGTCTGTCAGCTCTGCTACTTCCCTTGGGAGAAAATTCCAGACAGTCCCTTCCCTGCTATGGAAGAAAAGTTTCAGCTCTTCAAAAACCTCTTCTTTTCTACCTCTTGTAGGGTGGAAGCAAAGACAAATTTACATATAATTTACATACACTGACTAAAACTAAGCCATAGTTATTTTTTTTCCAGTGAGAAAGTAAGCCCCTTGTATCCAAAGGAGTTGGAAACAGTCTTTAGCCCCATCCATAATGCCTTGTGAACTTCAGCTTTACTGGCTCCTCTCTGGAGTTTAGACGCCACGCTTCCTCCACTAGAGGGCTCTCTACTAGAACCCAGCCTTCTAAATCTTAGTACTGGACTCTGGATCCCTCTCCATGTTTTGTTTCCTGCCACAACTTACTGGCTCTTCACATGCCATCCTTGGAATAAGGAACACAGCTCCTCCAGAGCATCATTTTGGCTCCAGGTGCTATGTTAGCTTTCTATTCATTAGTGGCCACTGGGATTCCATATTTAAGCCTCTTTCTTTGATCACCGTAATAATCAACAATGATTTTAAATGTCATGTAAATGCAAGAGACTCTCAGGGCACAGCCTGTTCTTGGGAACCGCTGGCTAGGCAGCTTTACATTTCTCTTAGGCCAACACAAGAAAGCCTGACCCATTATCCTCCTCCCTCATCTGCTTCTCTTCCTATAGGAGCTAGCTCAGTGTAACCTCTCGCCCACCCTCTCCCCCAAAGTTTACATTTTGACCAAAACTCTTTCTTCTAGTCTTCATTTTTCCATTCTGGAATCTTAGCCTCTTTTACCTGAACAACCATAACAACTCTGATGACATGGAGGGGCCATCTCAGAAGCACAAAATATAAAATCCTTATAAATGTTCCTCATAAATTAGACTACTGCACATCCTTCAGCAACTTTCTACTGCAACCAGAGATATGTTTAGATATGTTTTGTTATATTTGAGCCAGAGTCTCACTAGATAGCCCTGGCTGGCCTGGAAGTCACTATGTGTCTCAAGCTTGTCTCCCATACTTAAGCTTCCTACTTTAGTGCTTTTGAATGCCACATTGTGTGTATCACCACGGAGCTAATGATTGAATTTTTAAGCTAAAATACAATCATCCTCTATAAAAATTCATATATGTCAAACACATATAGGGAAATACTTCTTCTCTACCACTTTCTTATTTATTAACTTAGAATTATTCTTGTTTGTTTGTATGGATGCCTAAGACCTTCCCAATACATGTAACACATCAACATTTAAGGAGAATACATTTAGGTTCCCACACATAGTAAGGGACTGACTGTTCTCCACCTTGCACACTATACATTAATTTCTCACTTAACCCAAGGGACAGCAACCTTGTGAGACCTCTAGCTATGTTCTGTAAGAACACTTCTTTCTGCTGATGTATTTGTTGTGTTTTATTATCTTCTGTTATTTGGTTTTTGATTGGTTGCAGGCAGTGTCTCACTTCGTAGCCTGAGCTGGTTTTGAACTCTTGCTACTCTTTCTCCCTCAGCCTCCTGAATGCTAGGATTAGGGCTGAGCAACCATGACGAGCTTCACAGTGACTTCTTTTTAAAGACTTAAAATTTTTCATGTGTATGGATGATGTACGCTCACTTGTGTGTGCTTTAGTGGCTAAAGAGGGTGTTAGATTCAATTTTTAAGCTAAAGCTTAAATAACCTGGCTAATCTGCTTCTGCATTTCTGACGTATATTGTCTGGAATAGTAGAGGCTTATGTTTCAAGATGCTAATAAATTCTGGGATAAAATTTTATGCAGCAACAGATGACTAAGCCACACACACATTGGCTCTGGGACCTCTGTCTTTACTGTAATCTTCACATTAACTTCTTTCTGATCTTTAGTCAGCACTTTCATTCTGTCCTGACCCAGAGTTTCTACCATAACTTACTCAGGGCTAGGTTTAAATGGATTCAAGATTTTCTCATTTCCCAGTTTTCTGACTTTGAAGCCCTGTATGTTGTAAACTGAGGTATATTCTACAAAGGGCAAACTCCTATGTATACGATGAGTTTTGAAAAATGTGTATGTGTGTGATCATGGTATGACTCAAACTATAGCTCTCTTCCTGCCCCTTCTTGGTTCTGACTTGGTTCAGTCAATAAATAAATTTTGCATTTTCAGCTTAACTTTTGTTGGCATTATCTCACCATGGAGTTCTTCTTACTAGTACAAGTTGACTGGTACTGTGTTAGCCAGGCCTTATCTACCTGAGGGTCTATATCCCAGTTTCATACTTGGAGGACAATGTTACAGAAATAAATTGGGGTCACAGCTGTAGTAAAGTGAGTGGAAGGGTACAGCAAGAATCTCTACCAATGGTATGCCTCTGTGAAAGGAAAGAAAGCAAGACAACTTCCATAAAAGCACTGACAAACATGTTCAAAGTCACCCCTTAAAGGCTGTGCAAACTATCAAGGGCTCACCATGTAGCACCTACATGGCAGCTCACAATCATCTGGCACTCCAGTTCCAGGGATCCAACACCAGGCCTCCATGAGGGTGCACACCACCACCTCACCACCACCACTGCCACCACCACACACCCCATACACACACACTAGAAGCAAATATGTCTTTAAGAAGAAGAGTCAATAAAAAGTGACCCTGAAGCTGGTGAAGGTGACTCAGGCCCTAATTCTAGCACTCAGGAGGCTGAGGGAGAAAGAGTAGCAAGAGTTCAAAGCCAGCTCAGGCTACGGAGTGAGACACTGCCTACAATCAATCAAAAACCAAACAATATAACAAACACAATACAACCACAGTAAGTATCCTTACAGACTCTGGGATAGTGGACTTATCTGATATAGACAGGAACATTCAAAAGAACTACAGAAAAGGATGAGAAAAAATGGCTTACCCTATAAAAAACTATCAACAGAGACAATTACATGGAAGAACTAGACAGAAATTTAGGAATACAAAAGTATAAATGAAATGAAAAGTTTACTTGTAGGGTTCCACAGCAAATAAGAAGTCGTAGAAGCATTCATTACCACACTGCAAAGGTCAACTGAGATGACTTATGGGCAACAGAAGACAGGAAGGAACACCACAGAGCAAAGCTTCATAAACACATGGGATACCACCACATATACCAAATACAGGTAAGACTCTTAGGACACACCAAAGTAAATAAAGAAGATTTTGAGAAAATAATAGCTAAAATCATAGAAATTCTGATGAAAAATCTTAACATTTTAAGGTGCCTAGTGATCTTCATGTATGTTAACCCAAAATTTCACACCTACAAGTACCATAAATTAATACCCCTCCCCCTAAAACAGGACTGGTGAGATGTCTCAGCACATAGAGGTGCTGCCAAGTCAGACAGCCTAAGTTCAATCCATGGGATCCACGTGGTGGAAGGAGAGACCAGTTCCCATGAGTTGCCTTCTGATCTCCACCATGACCTACAGCATTCATGTGCCTCCACCCACGCACAAAAAATAAACAAAACTATAATAAAAATGCTTTAAAATCAAAGATGGAAGTGAAAGTAAAAGAGGGAAAAGAAGGATTATGTACAAGGCATGCTCATTAGGGCTGAGAGTAGGTTCTTCAGAGAAGCCATGGGAAAGATACTTAGGGACACTTCCTGAGGAATACAAGGCAGTGCCACAGGGAGTCTCTGAAATAAGAACTTCCTAGGGTATTATAAAAGGACATTAGACAGGAGCTTTAATACATTGAAAACAGAAAGGGAAGGGTGTTATAGGGTGCATCTCAAAATGGCCACAACTGATGGCTTCTGAGAGGTCAGGCCTACTGAGAAGACCGGGGTCTCTAAATACTGGAAAGTATATGTCCCCATCCTCTGATCTCCCTGCTTCCTGTCTCTGTGAGGTGAGCAGCTTTGTGCTCTGTCATGTCCTCCTGCTGCTGCTGTGATGGAGCTAATGATAGCAAACCAACACAGACAAAAAAGAAGCTACATACATGAATAGAAAAGACAAAGGTATGTTTTTTAGTCTGTAAGTACCCTGTGTTATTCTGTTGAAAAGGCAAGTGTAACACTTAATTACATATTGTATGTTAATGGACACATATATTAATTAGTATGCAATGTGTATGACAACAACATCATAAAACATGAAAAAAATGAAGCTATGTAGGAGCAAAATTGTTTTGAAATTAAGTTGATATTAATCTGGGCTAGATTATTATACATTAATACGTCAATAGTAATCCTTAGTGCAACTGCCAAAAGAACAATGCAAATTATATTAACAAATAACAAGGAATTTAAACTTGTATATTAGAAAGTATCCACTTAACAAAATGAGGAAGCACTAAGAACTAAAAAGGCACAAGAAATACAGAGAACATGGTAAATATAAATCATGCTTACCCTAATTACATTAAATCTTAATGAATTAAACACTACAAAAGAAGACAGAAGCTGACAGAAAAGATGAAAAACACTATATATTCAAGGCCTTCTCACCCAGAGGCCACGCTGGACACCAGAACTCCAGGTAAGCTGCCTTCCCATGGATCCCCCCAACTCTACTGGTGTTCCCTTCCATATATCCCCAGCCCCCCACTCGTCCTGATCATGGTGTCCCAGTCCCCAACTTGGCAGAGACACCTACTCAACCACAGGCCACACTGGCCAGAAGGCCAGAGAGAAACAAACCAAGGAACAAATACCATCCAACAAAGACAATCTCAAAAATCAGCACCTGACCTATAATTCCCTCAAACCCAGAAGCCCAGAGGTCAGTGTAAACAACACAGTCAACATGAGCCAAGGTAGTATCTCCCCACCAGTGTCCAGGTATCCTACTATAGCAAGCTCTGAATATGCCAACACAGCTCAAGCACAAGAAAAGAACTTTAAAACCAAGTTTATGCGGAAGATAGAAGTCCTCAAAGAGAAAATGAATAAATTCATTTTAAAATATCCAGGAAGAGACAAACAAAAAAATTGGAGGAAATGAGTAAATCCCTTAAAGAAGGCCAAGTGGGGTGGGGAGAACAGAGGAAGGGAACAAAATTGTTCCTGAAAACAGAAATAGAAGAAATAAAGAAAACACAAATTGAGGGAATTCTGGCAATGAAAAATCTAGATAAGTGAACAGGAACTACAGAGGCAAACTTCACCAAAAGAGGCGGAGGTGCAAATCTTAGGCACTGAAGATATGACAGGAGATATAGATATATTGGACACTAAAAATGTTAAGTCTAAAAAATTCCTGACACAAAACATCCAGGAAATCTAGAACACTATGAAAAGACTGAATCTAAGAAAAATGGTAATAGAAGAGGAAGAATCCCAGCTCAAAGGCTCAGAAAATATTTAACAAAATCATAGAAGAAAAATTTTCTAACCTAAGTAAGGAAATGCCTATAAAGATACAAGAAGCACACAGAACACAAAATAGATTGGACTTGAAAAAAAAGTTCCCTTGCCATATAATCAAAACATTAAACATACTGAACAACAACAACAAAAATACTAAAGCTGAAAGGAAAAAGGAACAAGTAACATAAAAGCAGACCTATTAGAATTACAACCACCCTCTTAATGAAGACTCCAAAAGCCAGCAGGGCCTGGACAGATGTCCTGAAGACTCTAAGAGAACACAGATGCAGCCTAGACCTAGCAAAACTTTCTATTAGCATAGGTGGAGAAAACAATATATTCCATGATAAAATCAAATTTAAACAATATCTATTTACAAAGTCAACCCTATAGACTGTATTAGAAGGAAAACTCTAACCCAAGGAGGTTAACTATACCCATGAAAACACACACCCATGAAAACACAGGAAATAATCTCATACAAGCAAAACCAGCATGAGTGTGTGTGTGTGTGTGTGTGTGTGTGTGTGTGTGTGTGTGTGCTAACACCAACAAAATCAGTAGAAGTTAACAATTACTGGATATTTATATCTTTCAATATCAATGGACTCAATTCCCCAATTTTAAAAAAACCACAGAATAGCAAAACGGATGAGAAAAAGAACCTATCCTTCTGCGGCATACAAAAAATACACCTTAACACCAATGATGCCATTACCTCAGAGTAAAGGGTTGGAAAAAGACTTTCCAAGCAAATGGACCTACTAGGCAAGCTGGTGTTGCCATTCTAATATTTAACAAAATAGAGACTTCAAACCAAAATTAGTCAAAAGAAACAGGGAAGGAAACTTCATACTCAAAGGAAAAATCCACTAAGAATGTTTCAGTTCTTAACATATACACTACAAATACGAGGGCATCCACAATTGTAAAAGAAATATTACTAAACCTTAAATCACACATTGATAGTATTGATAGTGTGAAGACTTCAATATTCCACTCTCACCGATGGACAAGTCATGTAAACAGAGAAATACTGGAGCTAACTGACATTATAAACCAAATGGACCTAATAGATATCTACAGAACGAACATTTCACCCAAATACAAATTAATATACATTTATCTCAGTAGCTCACAGAACATTCTCCAAAAGTAACCATATACTGGGCCACAAAGCAAGCCTCAACAATACAGAAAAACTGAAATCCCGCCTACTATATGTGTTAGACTATACCATGGATTAAAGCTGGATTTCAACAACAACAACAGAAACTACAGAAAGCTTACAAACTCATGAAAACTGAACAACTCTCTATTGAATGTGAGAAGTTTATTTTTCATATTCCATTTATCTCTACCCAGAAATTAGGCCACAAGCCCCTTGCTAAGTAAGGTATTTGCTCTCTCAGCTAATCCATCTGACTGAGTCACTTTAAGGCTGAAAGCTACAGCTTCTGGTTAGCACCTCAAAGTGACACAGCGGGAGGCTACAGAAAGCAGCCTGCAGGAATCTCAGGGCTCTAAACTGAAGTATCAGGGAGAAAAGGAAAAGGGGACTTATCTGTGCCCTTTGTTCTCAGTACCTGTAGGACACTCAGAGCAGGTGTTCACATGGTAAAAAGCTCACTGCAAGTCTGCACATAAATTCAGTCATAAATTGAGTAAGAGTTTATAACAGAGAATGCCTACACGGATACTAGGAGCAATTATCTTAACTTTCACCATTTGGTACTAGCTTGCAGGGTCATGGAAAGTTTAAGACTGGAACTAAGCTGTCTTTAAAGTTTTGTTTAGATAAGCCCAGTCAGTATCTTATCTCCTGTTTTTGCACCTGGGGTCCTGTGGAGTATATCTTCTTAAAGATTCCTGTAACCCCTTGGAATGTGTCCTAAGTTTTAGAAGTCTGCTGTTATCTCAGAAGCAATTAAACAGTCCTGTTGTAAAAGGGACTCAAATGTCTCTATCTGGGTTGCCATTCTGAACAATGGTAACCTTGCATGCTAGATGTTTCTGCAGAATAAATATTCTTTGATTTTGGTTACTATCTACATCTGGGGTCTTCCTTCAGTGATTTTCAAATCCTTACAAATGAAAACAGAGTCAAGACAGAAATTTAAAAAAATAAAAATATAAAATAAAGACTTTCTAGAATTTAATAAAAATGAATGCACAACATACCAAAAACTTATGGAACACAATGAAAGTGGTATTAAGAGGAAAGTTAATAGCACAAAATGCCTTCATAAAGAAATGAAGAGAAATCTCATACTAACAATCTAAAACAGCACACCTGACAGCACTTCAACAAAACCAAAACCAAACACAAGAGGAGTAGGCAGCAGGAAATTATCAAACTGAGGACTTAAAATCAATACAATAGAAACAGAGAACAATACAAAAAGACAGTAAGTTGGTTTTTGATTTGTTTTTGTTTTTCCAAAAATCAACAAGACAAACTGTTCAGTATCCAAACTAACTAAAAGACATGAAGAAAATATCCAAATTAACAAAATGAGAAACAAAAAGTAGAACATGTCAACAGACATCAAGGAAATCCAAGGAATTACAAGGTTATACTTTAAAAACCTATACTCTACAAAATTGAAAAATCCAAATCACATAAAGATTCAACTAAGAAAGAGAATTACAGACCTGTTTCCCTTATGAACATAGATGCAAGCAACAACAAAAACCTCAATAAAATACTCTCAAACCAAATCTAAGAACACATCAAAAAGATTATCTACCATGATCAATTAGACTTTATCCCAGAGAATCAAAGATGGTTTAACATAAGAAAAATCAGTCATTGTAACTTACTATATAAACTGAAAGAAAAAAAAAACAAAACAAAACACATGACCATCTTATTAGATGTTGAAAAAAACCTTTGACAAAATCCAATATTCCTTCTTGGAGAGATAAGGGAGACAAGGTACATACATAAATATAATAAAGGGAATTATAGCAAGCCCATAGACAACATCAAATTAAATGGAGAGAAACTAAAAACAATTCAACTAAAATAGGGACAAGTCTGTCTACTTTCTCCATATCTATTCAGTATAGTACTTGAAGTTCTAGAGAGAGCATTAGAACCACCAAAGGAGGTCAAGGAATACAAATCAGAAAGGAAGAAGTAAAAATATTGTTATTTGCAGATGATGTGATAGTATACATACAATAAAAGACCTGAATAATTCTACCAGGGAACTCCTACAGCTGATAAACACCTTCAGTAAAGTGGCTGGATACAAAATTAAATAAACAAGCAAACAAATGGACTGAAAAAGAAATCAAAGAAACAACACCCTTCACAACAGCTACAAGTAATATAAAATACCTTGAGGTAACCCCTATCCAATCAAATGAAAAACTTGTATGATAAAAACTTTAAGCCTTTGAAGAAAGAAATTGAGGAAGGTATCAGAAGATGAAAAAATCCCCCATGTTCAGAAGAATTAACATAGTAAAAATCGCCATCCTACCAAAAGCAATCAACAGATTATACACAATCCCTATCAAAATTCCAACACACTTCTTTACAGACTTTAAAAGGACAATTCTCAACTTCATATGGAAAAACAAAAGGCCAAGGATTAAAACAATCCTGAACAATAAAAGAACTTCTGGTTATATCACCATCCCTGATTTCAAGCCGTTATTACAGAGGTATAGTAATAGAAACCAAATGGTACTGGCATAAAAATAGTCACATCGATCAATGGAATCGAATAGAAGACCAAGATATACCTATGGACACCCAATTTTTGATAAAGGAGCCAGAAATACAAAGCGGAAAAAAGATAACATCTTTAACAAACAGTGTTGGTATAACTGGATGTTGACTATAGAAGAATGCAGATAAAATCATTGTTTATCACCCTGCTCAAAATTCAAGTCCAAGTGAATCAAACATAATACTAGGTACACTGAACCTGATACAAGAGAAAAGTGGGGAACAATAGCTTTGAACACACTGGCACAGGAGACAACTTCCTAAACAGAATACGAATAACACAGGCATGAAGATCCACAATTAATAAATGGGACCTCATGAAACTGAAAACCTTCTGTAAGACTAAAGGACGCCATCAATAGGACAAAATGGCAGCCTACAGAAAGGGAAAAGATTTTCACCAACTCCACATCCGATAAAAGGCTAATATCCAAAATTATAAATAACTCAGCTGGCAGTGGTGGTATACGTCTTTAATTCTAGCCCTTTTGAGGTACAAACAGGAGGATCTCGGAGTTTGAAGCCAGCCCCTGCTATGGAGTGAATTCCAGGACAGTCAGGGCTACACAGAGAAACCCTGTCTGAAGAACAAAACAAAACCAACCAAAAAGAACTCTGGAAACTAGACATCAACAAACCAAACAATCCAATTAAAAAAATGGGTACAGATCTTAACAAAGAATTCTCAATAAAGGAATCACAAATGGCTGAAAACGGCTTAAAAGAAATGTTCAACATCCTTAGCCATCTGGAAAATGCAAATCAAAACTACTTTGAGATTCCATCTTACACTTGTTAGAATGGCTAAGATCAATAACAAAAGCGACAGTTCATGCTGGCAAGGAAGTGAAGCAAGGGGAACACTACTCCATTGCTGGTGAAGTGCAAATTTGTAAAGCCACTATGGAAATCGGTGTGCTAGTTCCTCAAGAAAATGGGAATCAATCTACTTCAAGATCCAGCTATGCCACTTTTGGGCATTTACCCAAAGGATACTCTATCATACCACAAGGACACTTGCTCAACTGTGTTCACAGTGGGTTTATTCATAAAAGCCAGAAATTGGAAACAGCGTAGATGTTTCTAAACTGAAGAATGAATAAAGAAAAAAGGAAACATGAAATTTACGGGCAAATGGATGGAACTAGAAGACATCATCCTGAGTGAGGTAACTTAGATCCCAAAAGATGAACATGGGGTGTACTTACTTGTAAGTCATTGATAATCATGCTACAATCTATAGACCCAGAGAGGCTAAGGAACAGGGAGGGCTCAAGGGGGAAATATGGATCTCCTGGGAAGAAAAAATAGAATAGATTTTGCAGGTGGACTGGGGGAAAGTCAGAATGGGAATAGGAGGGATCAGGTGTGAGGGTAGAGGAAGAGAGGACTAGGAGAGACAACTGGAAAAGGAAGGCATCTTCGGGGTGATGTGGAAACCTAGTGCAATTGAAACCCTCTGCAATCTACAAGGGGGACTCTGACAAGGACTCCTACTAATGGAGGACATGGAGCCTGGACATCTTCTGTAACCAGGCAAGGCTTCCAGTGATGGGGCTGGGACACCAACCTAAGCCACAAAACCTTCAACCTACAATCTAGCCTGCCCACAAAATGTGCTAGGGCAGTGACAGAGCAGAACACTTAGGCGTGTCCAACCGATGACTGGTCTAATTTGAGGCCCATGCCACAAGAGGGAGCCCAAGCCTGACATTGCCTGGATAACCAGGAACCAGAAGCTGGATAACCCAGAGATGTAGAGTAGAACCAAATGCAATGGGGGTATGGTGCTGTCTATGAAATGATCCCTAATGATGCTCTGCTATACTGATAGCGTGGTGCCTAGTCCAGTCATCATTAGCTGAAGGGAGATCCACAAAGATATTAGGTGAAGAAAGAGCCCTGGTTGGAGTTCTCCATTAGGTCCCTCCTCTTAGAGCTCAGGGAACCCAGTAGAAGAATGGGCAAAGAAATTGTGAGAGCCAGAGGGGTCAAGAGCACAGGGAGAAGATAACCCCACAGAATGAACAGACTTGGCAACTGTGAAACCTGCATGGGTCTGTACTATGTCTTCTCCATTTATGTTATGGTTGTTAGCTTGGTGTTTTTTGTTTTTTTTTTTTTTTTTTTTTTTGGGGGGGGGGGGAACTCCTGACAATGTGAGTAGAGGATGTCCCTGACTATTTTGCCTGATCTTAGAACCCCCTTTCTCCTACTGGGTTGCCTTGTTCACCTAGGTTTGTGCCTGGTCTTATATTTTGTGCTGTGTTCAGTTGATGTCCCTCAGAGGCTTACTCTTTCCTGGGGAGAGATGGGTATGGAGGTAAATTTGGGGTAAAGGGAAGGTTCAAGGGAATGGGAGGAATGATGGGAGGGGAAGCTGCAGTTGCGAAGTATTGTATTATGAGAGAAGAAAAAAACAGTATATATTCAACTGTATTCCATTTATAAGGAATATATTCAAAGACAAATATGTTGAAAGAAAAATTGGAAAAGGCAGATAACGCAGACAGCAGCCACCACTAGACAAAATAAACTGTAATAAAAAAAAAACTTGATACTACAAAAAGCCTGGACTACACATACATAGCAAGACTCTGTGTTGAGCATAAACACACAGTCAATGAATAAGGAAGATATAATTAAAAACACATAAACACATCTAACAGAACCTCAAAATCCACACAACAAAAGCCTGATGAGAACTGAGGGGAGAAACAAGTAAGATTTGTAGGTACCCCACTTTCCAGAAATAAAAAGGTTAAAGAGCAATAAGGAAACAACACATGCACAGGAAACAAAGCTTAGCAAACATTCCACCCAGCACATGCAGAAAACATGTCACTCTCAAATGTTTACCAAGGTGACATTTGCTCCACTGTAGAGAAGGACACGTCCCTCAGTCCTCAAACTACAGGGAGTGTACATGGAACAGTCTCCAGAAAAGGTGACACTATTTCCAGAAGGAAGTGACAGATTATTTCTCAAGCGGCAGTGGGATCAGTGTATCTGGAAGCAGCAGTGGTGGAGTGCATGCCTAGATGCAGAAGATCCTGAGTTAAATGTGAAAAAGGAAACAGAAGAAAAAAACCCCGGGAAGCCCAACAACACACAGAAATTAAACAATACTTTTCGAACCAATGAGTCAAGGAAGAAATTATAAAATAATTTTGAGATGTTAGAAAGAAATACATATCATAAAGTTTCACAATGAAGAGACCAAGGCAGTGCTTTGACAGTTGCAAGTACCCCTTCAACTAGATACACTAACCAAAAGAAAAAGAACTCGTTATTAAAGCACTAGTGAGGGTGGGGCTCATCTCTGCAGGCATAAAACGAATCATAAGGAAATTCTGTGAACAGTGGTGTGTCAATCAAATCTGTAATCAAGATGAAGCAAACAAAATTCTAGAGGAAAAAAACTAAACTACCAATGACTCCCAACTTGATCCATGAAAGCGGTGCTGCCCACAAGCAGATCAGATGAAGGTACTAAGAGCAAAGTGGATGGTGGCTTGATATCCCATCCGAATGCCTATGTAAAAATCCTCAACAAAATACCAGAAAACTGAATCCAACCACATATCAAAAACATTGTACCACAACTAAGTGGGATTTAAGTTGGGAGAATAAAATTCACTCAATAAATGAAAGTCAACTAAAGTAACATTCTGTACTAGTCTACAACAATATATAAGAAAACCAGTAACAAAACATCTGACCAAGCTAGTATTGACTACCCAAAACCCCACAAATCTTAATGTGATTGTCTTAGTTAGGGTTTTAATGCTGTGAGCAGACACCATAACTAAGGCAATTCTTATAAGGACATTTAATTGGGGGTGGCTTACAGGTTCAGGGATTCAGTCCATTATCATCAAGGTGGGAACATGGCAGCATCCAGGCAGGCATGGTGTAGGAGTAGCTGGGAGTTCTTTATCTTCATCTGAAGGCTGCTAGCAGAATACTCACTTCCAGAAAGCTAGGATGAGGGTCTTAAAGCCCACGCCCACAGTGACATACCTACAACCCACAAGGCTACACCTACTCCAACAGGGACACACCTTCTAATCTTCCCACTCCCTGGGCAGCGCAAATGCAAATAATCACAATGATTCTGATACCAGGCAGTATATAAGCAAGCTGTGATTTAGACTGAATCTTGCTAGGACATACTCTTTTTAAATTTGTAATAGTGTGTATATTTTAAAAATTGGGTCTGGGTTTTATTTTCTAAAACATAAAACTCAGGCATGTCATATAACTTAAAAAAGAAAAAGAATAAGTCATTTTTTACCCATACCATCCAGCTAACTCTCTTATTCACTCTGCTTAAAACAAAGTTGTATTATTCATTTCTGGACTGACAGTAACACATAATGCAAACAAATCATAATTTACCTAACAGCTTCCGTCTGACGGACACAGGTTATTCACAGCTGTATGCTACCATAGCACATACACTTAAACATTACTATACAGTCATCCTTCAAGATGTAACAAAGTGTTTCTATAGGATAAACTCCTGAAAGATAAATTACATGGTTAAAACTAGAGGACTTAAAAGAAAAAATGTTACTAATACAAGAGTTGTATTTTAAAAAATAAAGTAAATCAGTTATAGACTGGAACTGCCATAGCTCTGGGGAACAGCACTGGTCTAGCATGCATTAAGGACCTGATGAGTTACTCCCGCGCGTGCGTGCGTGCATGTGTGTGTGTGTGTGTGTGTGTGTGTGTGTGTGTGTGTGTGCGCGTGTGTGCTTGTGTGTGTGTCTAAGTAGAAACCTTATCTTGTATGATACATGGACATTATAGTCAATGTATTAAGTAAGTGTTTAATTAACATTTACTATATTGAAAATGTAGGAAAAATCATCAAAATAGTAAATGTTAATAGCTGGTTGAAATTAGGCTATCTAGAAGATGGTATACCACAGCTTTTGCTTAATAAATGTGATAATATTCTTTACATACTAATACAGGATAATTTCCAAGTTAAAAACAAAGACAGCTAGCACACATACGTGCGTGTGCGTGTGTATGGCATGTCACCAGTTGGTACAAAAAAAGAAAAGATTTACACATATTCTTATTTACTTATAAATCTATAAAATATCTCTAAAGAAAATAGTATTTATCTGTTCTGGGAAAGACAACAGCAAAAATGACAGAAGGAAAAGAGCTTTAATACCATACCCTCCTCTGAAATCCATACCTCAGGAATATAATTCTCTAACATAGAAAATTAACTTCATGCAGGAGGGAGAGCACATACCTAGAGCCTTTGCATAGTAGCTCAAATCCAGCCCTGGTAATAGTGAAGCCTCCATCAAAAAGGGGGTGGGTGGGTGAAGTGGAAACTCAAGGGTTCTTTGATGTGTTGGATGGGGTTTTGCTGGGGCAAACCAGTGAAGGAGTAAGAGTGTTTTCCTGAAGTGGACACAGGTGAAAGACTAAGACAAACTCATGAAGGAACATTTCACTGAAGCAGAAACAGGAGAGAGGATGTTCTGCTAAAGCAAACATGTGAAAGGACAGGTGATGAAAGATTCTTTGCTAACAACACCCATGTACTGGTCTGTCTTACACTGCAGAGTTGAGCTCCAGTTTTCAGGACTCTGTGGACTAAGGCTGATCGGATGCATGTGCTGAGTCAAGACACGTGCTGAGGGATATGGAGGACACATGATGTTTGACAGAATGACAGAGATCGAGCTAGCCTTGCCTAATAGAGCTAGCTGTAAGATGCTTGTTGGTCTCATGTCTTCCCTAAGAGAGGCACAGCAGAGAACTTCTGGCATCCCTCGGGGTCCTTGCTGCTGACTCAAGCTGAGGCTGAAGCCTGGCTGTCTCTGGTAGGTTGTGACACCACCGTTGTTAACCCGATTCTACCAAACTGGGCTGCTGGTATATCCGTGAAGTGTTTGTGAGTGAATTGAGCTGCTGCCGCCTGCTGACCTGTGAACTGAACTGCTGATCTCCAGATGGTGTGCTCCAAAGAACCTTTCTAAAAAGGTCCACTTCCCCCATATCCTTTCTTTCCCACTACCTCTGGTGGGTGGTGAGCTACAAAAGAGGCTAAAGCATTTAGAACTATCATTAAAAATAAGGTTTGAAAAATTAAAAATACAGGTTGGATAATATATTTTTAAATTTATTCTTTCTACAAGGTCATGTTATATATTAAGGACTATTAAAAATGTGGTTAACATATTTAGTCTTGAATAGCCTAGCTCCATAAGTAGGCACTGAATGTTGGTGAGAATTAAGCAGAGCCAAGATTCAAAACCGTGGCTCATCCCTTTCCTGGGTATGGAATTGGATAAATTACTCGGAGAAGCCTTGCTCTAGAAAGCAGTTAATTGACTACATGAAGCTAATTCTGAACCCAGGCCCTGCACAGCTCTAATTATATCCTTGGCCCTCTACATCCACTCTCTCCACACTGACCTGACTATAATGAACAAGAGCTGCAGGATATGTAATCCAGCCAGGTCCTCGACTTGTTTTTTTTTTTTTTTTTTTTTTAATCTGTAACTGTGGAACTTTACGCCTGTTTCTCAATTATATAAAGCAGTTAGCATAGCATCTAGCACTTGGTAAGTGTCACATCAATTACAGCTAAAAATAAAAACCCTTTAAAAGAAGGTTTGGCCTAGAGTGTGCATGCCAGTACCTAGCAGAACTGGCTCTAGAACTCAGCCATTTGCCCAATGACAAGGCCAAACCAGAGCCTGAATACAGAGATCAATAAAATTTAAGAGCTATTAGTCTAATATTTATACCCAAATATTTCACAGACATGGTATCTCCTGGAAAAATCATGGCACACTAATGTTAACTGCCTTCAAAAGTAATCTAAGTAGTGAAAGAAATGCAAAAGGCAATCTTTCTGTTTAAAAAGCTGTCAAAAGAAAACAAATACCTTTAAGAAAATAGGATATTTTAGTTTTTAAAAGGATTCAAACTCAAAACATTAAATTAAAAAAATTGCTTTACAAAATACCACAGTAGCACTATAAAGTTACATCATTTAGAAGGTTGAGGAAGGAAGATCTGGGGTTGAGGACATGCTGAGCTACACAGTGAATACCAGGCCACCCAGGATGATATTGAAAACTCCCTGTCTTTTAAATACAGAATTAAAAAATGATGGTTTCTAAGAATTTCTCATAAATGATAGCAACAAGTCTATAGCAATGTTACTTTAGATATATAAGCACTTTAAAGTGAACATATTCAAAAGCAGGACACTGTCCACACATGTGCCCCACAGACCTAGAGACAGTCCCACGGGCTACCACTCAGCCTTAGATTCGCTACCATCTCACAGGAAGTGCCTCCTGACTCTCTTCCTAGGACATCCCTTCAAGTATTTTTTGTTTGTTATGGCCTGACATCACAGAGCTCATGCTGATCTTGAGTTCAACCAAGGATAACTCTGAATTCTTGATACCAAGCCTCCCTACCTTCTTAGTGCTGGGATTATGGGTATGTGACCAGGCCTAGCTTTAAAGAAAAAATTACATGTTTCTTTACTTCATGTGTATGTGAGGTACATACCACAGCATGCATGTGGAAGTCAGAGGACAACTTTGAGGAGCCAGCTCTTCCCTTCTGTCAAGTGAGCTCCAAAGATGGAACTCCAAGTCAGCAGGCTTGGGGAACTACAGCCTCTGCCCTGAGCCATCACTGGTCCACCCTGCCACTTCATTTTACTATTTCCTAATATTAAGAAAGAGCAGATTATGTTCTGGTGAGAACAATATATCTGACAGGGGACACTGCATTTCAGGTACAAGGTTATTTGCTGCTTTTTCAATCTTAGGTGGTGAAAGAAAGAGAATGGAGACTTGCTGAGTCTGGACTGGACAGCACACCTGTGTATCGTCCTCAGCCATCACTGGCAAGCATTCTGGGTATATGAATCTGTTTAATGTGGGTTCTGCTTTAAGTTCAAGTTCAAGTAGGAGACATGGTTCTCAATGTAAGGTTGGCAACCAACCTAACTTTCACATGGAAACTTACAACCCTATGTACTGCATGTGAGATTATAGAAGCCCAGAGGGACACACACATTATAGTAACTACAGAGAGCTAGTTTAAAACACACCTCCTCAGGAACTCTCTGTACCAGAGTGAGAAAATATGGACATCACATGGAAGAGGTGTGTTTCTTCCTAGGAAGGGAAAAATAACGGTATACCCTTGTGTTCTGGCTCTACAAGCAAACAGTTTGCCCAGAATTTGAAGAAGACAGAAGAAAACACAGTTCTTAGGGCCTGTAAGCCAAAAGAAGGCCCAGATACACTACACAAAACACTAATAACACTGGTACAGGGAGCCTGTAGACAGAGAAGGAAAGCCTCTGAGAAGAGGACTACAGCTCCAAACATTTACTTTGGAGACATCAGACTGCCCACCTACAAGCCTGCTTATTGTGAGGACAGAGAGCAGACAGCTTTCAAACTGGATACCTACTTAAAGCCAGTCAAATCCTGATAAAGCCTTGTCAAATGAGCAAATGAATTATTTCTGACTATTATAACAGGATAATCCCAGTCTGATATATACTCTAGCAACACTGCTATTCTAATTTAGATATAAATTCTATTTTTTAATATCAATTTTCCTCATAAATTTGAAGGTAACACATCCTCTGGTAGGGAACTGAAGAAGTGTAGTATCCAGACAAGGAGATACTACTCAGCAGTAAAAAGAAAAGAGTGCTCGAGCTAGGCAGCAAGCAACACAGAGGAAACTTAAGTGCAGTTAGTGACTAAAAGAATCCAGCTGGAAGTTATCATGTTTTGACTCCAATGCTAAGACATTTGGCAAAGATCCATGGTCGCAGGAATTGGGAAGCGCAAAGAACCAACAAGCAGAGCACAGAAAACTTTTGAGGGCTGTGAGATCACACTGTAATTGTGGATGAATGTTGTTTGACCCTACTGCATGTGCACTACCTAAAGGGAGCCTGTTGTCAACTAGGAATGCTAGTTCCCAATGACACATCAGAATAGGGTCACTGACTGCAACAAATGTGCCACTGTGGACGGTGACAATATAGGAGACTGGGTATGCATGATGGACCAGGAGGTATTTTGGAAGTTTTTCAACTTTCTGTTTAATGTTGTTGT
Organism: Arvicanthis niloticus; assembly: GCF_011762505.2. NCBI lineage: Eukaryota > Metazoa > Chordata > Mammalia > Rodentia > Muridae > Arvicanthis > Arvicanthis niloticus. The sequence continues at coordinate 54,473,825 of NC_047660.1, read as the reverse complement.
GAACCAAACACTGCTCTAAAAAATAAAGTTTAGTTTTTAAACTGATTTCTTAGTTGGTTTATACCACCTGGTCTAAAGTTCTCTGATTAAGAAAGACAGCAATACTATTTTTTTTTTTTTTTTTTTTTTTTTTGCAAAGCAACTGATGCATATATAACATTTTCACTCTCCATTTTAGAAAAAAGTAACAAGGGAAGTGATCTGAATACAGCTGAAAGTACAAAGATTAGATGCAAGTAGATACAAGTGTCAAAAGCAAACTAGAACTGGACAACTAGCAAAAAAAAAAAAAAAGAGTTGCTATAGTGTGAATGTCTATGCCCACTTAAGTCTTTTCTTGAGATCTTAGTCTTTAAAATGGTGATGTTCACATGTGGGGACCTTTGGGAGGGAGGTTACCCAGGTCACAGGGGCAGACCTTCATGAATAGGATTAGTACCCTAAAGGGCCTGGAAGACTCTGACACAGCAAGAAGAAATACGGAATGTATAAGCCAGAAAAACAGGGTCCCCAGACATGGAACCTGCCTTAGAACTGTGAGAATCACATGTCTATATTTGTATACTACACTACTCAACTCAGTTTATGACATTTTGTTACATGGACTAAGAGAACCATCATTTGGTCAAAGTCCCACATCTTAAAGGAAAATGAGGCTGTGGGTCACACAATGATTGAATGTCAGCAAGAACAGAATCTCAGTATCTGCTGGTTTCCCATTGTACCCTAACAATTCAACTGTAATAAAGTTCTTTAAATTCAGATGTTAACACTTTTCTTCATTTTTTTTTTCAGAAGACACAATGTCAATTAGTATATTTCTTTGGATGATAAGCATTCATCAACCTTTGCCTATTTATTTATTCATTTACTCTGAGTGTCCCCAAGTTTTCCCAGAGATGATGATGATGATGATTTATGTGTGTGTGTGTGTGTGTGTGTGTGTGTGTGTGTGTGTGTGTGTGTGTGTGTAGTTAGTTAGTTTTAGGAATGCTTGAGCAGCCTAAGGAAACATTTTACCGACAGTAAATATAAAATGCATGTGTTTCTTACTAAAGCCAAGGCTATGCTCACCACCCTATCATTGTTAGTGAAAAGCTAGAATCTTGGCCGACCTCTCGCAGAGGTAAAAATCTACCCATGGTGGGAGCAGCTGCAACTGTGACGGAATCTACAAATAACATGCTGGAAATTCAGCAGGCACTGTTATTATATCCTGTTTACACTGTCATTTCTCCTATCAGCAGGATATTATTTATACAGACCCCACCCCTGCACTTCTTGTTTATCTTATTATAGAAGCCCTCCAGATCTATAAAAAGCAGCCTCTGCATTTGATTCTGGAACAGCACATGTGTTGTAATTTGGCACCTTGCTACACTTTTTTATTTAGCTTTTTCTGTTGTTAGGCACCATCCGTTCTGATTTTTATCTTAAGGTTGATTTCACATATTAGAGTTGAACTCAAATGATGTTCAAAGCATCTGCTGCAGAATGACAGAAAAGTACACCTAGGTAATGGTCAATCACTAACTTATTGTTCTTTTAAGACATGAGAATCATTTTCTGTTAGCTTCCTGGCTGGACAGGGTGGGGCACAATTATGACTAATTCATAATACATGACAAACACAACTCGGTAAGTTAGCCAATAGATAAAAAAATAACTTAGCCTGCTTTTAATTTCCTCACTCTCTTGCTTTGTAGATTAAAACAAAATAAAACAAACCAACCAACCTGAAACTTTCTTAATCACAAACATGTATTGTAATTGTTGAACAAGCAAACAACCCAGAAACAGTCCTTTGGTGTACCTGTTGATGTGTGGTTTGAGCTAAACCCAATCAGCTCCTTTATGCCTCAACCAGCTCTACCAGGCAGGTGGGTGTGATATGTTCCAAGTATGCATACAGTGACAGATCCTCTGAAGAAACTGCATCACCCAAGTGAGGATTAAGCCTAAGGAGAGTCACTATGCTAATGCCAGATGGCATCCTAATAGAATGAGGTGTGGTACATAGGAATGCATGAAGTATGCAAATGAGCAGGACTCTCAAAACTAAAAGTAGTTAAATTAAGTCGTGAATATACATAATAGAAGATGACAATAAAAAATGGGCATAGGGGATGCATTATAAGAACTTCCTGGGCTGACAAGATGGCTCAGTGGGTAAAGGTGTTTGCTGCCAAGGATTATGACCTGAGTTTTAATCCCTGGAACACACAATAGGAAAAAACAAAAAACAAAACAAAACAAAAACAACAACAAAAAAAACCCCTCTCATCCCAATACATACATATATACATGCACGCATGCATGTACACACTAAAACAAATTTAAGTATAAAATGATTCAAGGTTCAGTATATTCAACACTCAGAAATATTCTCTTCTGAACAAAATCAGCTTTGCAATTCTGTTCTATCACATCACAGATATGTCTGGCTTTCCCTCTCAATTTGGCACATCAGACCATATATTGCTTGTACTCTTAGAAGCTAAAGCAAAGATGCAAAGGACAACATCCCATCATGGCATAACCTACCACACTGTGAGTTTCAGTAAAGCCTACAAAATTTATTCTCATAGTGTATTACACATGTAACTTAGTTTATTAAAGATAAATAATTTATCTCACTCATCCTACTGGCAAATACATAAAGACTTAAATAATTAAAGTCACACCTTTCCTTACCAGTAAGACTTCTACATTAAAGGACATGTTTAAAAGACATGTAACAAAGACATCATTTATAAAAATAAATTACTGGTAAAATATATACACATGTATGTACATATATGTATCATAAAGGGTTGGCTGACATTAGGTATAGGGATAAAATTTAATACTTTTAGCTTTGAAGTTAAAATTTTAATCGTATTAATGAGGAGTACCCTCTTAACATTCGCTTCAGTAAGTACCAATGTTTAGGCCACTGAAGGAACATCAGAGCTAGAAGAGCTACTGCGGCTCAGATGCGAGCATGTAACCACAAAACTATAAAAACTGAGGCAGGGGGTTGAAACACCCAAAGGTATAAATTTGCAGCATGCTAAAAGGGGTGGCAGCGGCAATTACTGTAACCGTCAGTGTAGACCTTGTAACAGCACAGCAAGTGGAAATGTACTGGAAGGAACTTGTGATTCCTCTAAGAGCTTATGGACTACAGAAGAACACACCACCGTGGTCAAACACCTGCACTCACTCAGGGCTTCCATTTTTAAGATTCGATCTGGGTAGAGAATGACACATACACACCACATGTGGGTGAGGTCTGGGCTGCGTGGAGAATGGGATGGGTATAGAGAACAAAGAGAAGACACTGGTGACTCTTCTCAGGAGGGCAATGAGGAAGCTTTCACATACAGAAATGGTCACTCAAAAGACAACTTTCAGTAGGCGATGGTGGTACACATATCCCAGCACTTGGGAGATGGCTGCAAAAGGATCAGGAGTTCAAGGTTGTTCTCAGCCATGGAGTGAATTTGAGGCTAGGGTGGACTGCATGCAACCCTGTCCCAAGGAAAAAACCAAACCAAAACAAAACAAAACAAAAAAAAACAACAAACAACAATGCCCTAATGATGACAAACCCCCAAAACTAAAAAGGAAAAACCCTCCCATCTTGCTTTATCCTCACGAGCCACTTTTTATTAAATTTAATTTAGAGAACTACGAAGCTTTTAAAAATATTAAACAGACAGCAGCTGATGACGTGTCATAGGCTCTACCATAATCAAAAGGAAATGACATCCCCCTTTCAATTACAAAATAGGGATTATTATTATTAATAATAATGTTATAAAATTTACTAACAAAAGATTTTAAAAAGCTCACTGGAGCATGTCCCTGACACCAGAGGCCTTGGTTTAAACCCCAGGCTTCTGTCACCATGCCCAAGCTGACAGGGCTGCAGTACAGAAACGAAAGTGATATTCCAACATCTGCAAAGATGGCTGAGACAAGATGTGATTCTAGAATAAAGGGCTCTGCGGCTCTTACCTGTTACCTGTGCAACAACTGCTTGGGAAATCCTCCGATTGGCAAGAAAGGCTTTGATTTCCTCTTTTATCACACTGCTGTCCCTCCTAACAAAAACAGAAGACAAGACCAACAATGTATGTTGACGGCAGAAATCCTCATCTTTGCTAAAAGAAAGGTGAAGAGAGAGGTGAGGAGAACACAGAAAGGAAGGACACAAAAATAAAGGGAAACAGACTAAACTTGGGTGAAAATATGAAATTACAACAAACCAAGAAACACCAAATACTCCAGTCCTGAAACATCACACCATCAGACAGACACCTCAGTGAATGCCACTGTGGATACAAGTCTCATGTGAGAGGACCAGCAACTGCATGCTGTGAATAACTCAAATTAGGAGCAAGGCTGCCATGTGCAGTATGTATGGCCTCATTATAGGGAATGAAAACATAGAAGCCCTGGAAAAATGAAAAGCAAAGGCAGTGAAAAATCAGCTGTATGAAGACTGGATCTGCAGGTTAAGGAAGGTACTGTAGAACTGACACCCATCTGAAAACCTTGGAAATGCTTCCGGGGCAGAAATCAACACCATTGTCATGAGTGAAATTATTAGCATTGTAATATGTTTATTACAATTAGCTGCTTCCTCTCCCTCCCTTCTGTATAAGAAAAAATGAAAAGAATGTGAAATGGTTTAAGATATTAGTTTCCTATTAAAAGTATTTATTAATTTTCCATTATATATAATAAATACACAGAATAGTTAACACTAAAAACTATAGTATTCAATCTTGGTAATATATACTCTCAGCCTATTACTTATTTAAATAGTCAGCACATTTTCATAGACCAGACATCCATAAGAATGACAAAGCACACAACTCATTCTTCCACCAAAACAAAAATACTTAAATAAAAATTAAACTAGAGTCCTTAAAGAACACTATTCTTATTCAAGATGAAAACTGACACAGAATTGAAGTAGCTAGTTGTCTAAACAAGATCAACAGACTAAAGGCCCCAGCTCAAAGTCAACCTGCCATCTGCTCTCTTATAAAGCATGAGCCAATAATCTTTCTCTCATGCACCTCTACAAATAAATTGAACAAAATATCATCCTTGTATTTTTACAAATACTGTATATAACCTCCAAAACAATATACAATTATTACAATTCCATATTGATTTTATTTTCATTTTTGAGAGTGGAACTCACTCTTGTAGGCTAGGATGGCCTGGAACTACTGAGCCCAGGTAGGGCTCAAACTCAAGGTGCCCTTCCATCTCAGCCTCCTGAGTGGTGAGAGTACAAGGTGCATGTAGGATATTGTGAAGAAAAACCACGGCCATTTTTCTCTTTTTCATTTTACTGAGACACAGTCTATGAGTCCATGCTGGCCTTAAATTTACTATAGTCTCAGCTTCCCGAGTGCTGGGATTATAGCTATGTGCTGCCATGCCTGGGAAACCCTCTTGTATAGATTATCTATATTATACTTTCAATTTTACCTCTCAGCAAAGTCTAATTTTTAACTACTAGCTATTCACAGTAAAACCCTGCTCACTCTTAATCGGAGACAAAGGAATCAAAACTCTTTAAAAATTGTTTTGTGGATAAACCAGTCTTCATGGGGGTTCATGTCTTGCTGTAGATTGGAGCAGAAACAAAAGTATCTAGCAAAATATAATAATAACTTGTGATTTAATTTAGACCAGGTCTTTCAGCCCCTTCACTAGGAAGGGTTATACACTCTGGTGATGGATGCCATGTTTCCTGTGGTGAGCTATATCTGTGCATGTAGTGTGTATGTCTGTGTTTGTCTCTGAGCCCAGAGCTCACCAGTTTGCTAGACTGGCTGGCCAATGAGCAGCAGGGATACCCCTCAGAGATAAACACGCATGTCACCAACTGCCTGACTTTAATGTGGGTGCTAAAGATGTGAACTTAGTTCCTCGTTCTTGTGCAGCAGGCGCAGTACAATTCCTATGATCATGTTCCTGCTGTGGGGGTTTGGGAAAAGAATAGAGATGGGCCAGTGAGTATCCAATGTGTAGCTCTACAATAGATCCCAAGTTATTGGTTGAAAATACTAATCAAAAGGTTTCAAAAAAATTAAAAATTAGCTCCTAATGTAGCATTTTAAATGTTCATACTGACTTAGATTTCTATCTATACTGATTACATCATTATGAAAACATCTGTATCTGTACCAATTATGAACAAGAGACAATTTTAGCAGTATCTATTTCAGATGGCTTTTGTTCACAAACTAAATCATTTGCTTTCTGAGGTAACTATAAAATTAAGTTAAAATTTTTATATAAAGTATTACATTTCAACATACCCAAGGATCTTGGAAAATGAAACTATACTTGAGAGTAATTGTTCAGATTAAATTTTAAAATGTACTTTTGTAGGCAAAAATGAGCAAATGATATTTTCTTGACTAATGATTTAAAATCAAAATTAAATCAGCTTATTTTAAATCAAATGCACCTAGAGCAGACACTAAATCACACAGAATAGATAACACTCAACTATGTAACCAGTTCGTAAATTACTCACTGCCTTGCAGTATGACATTGTTAAATGACTGCAACAAGACAGGAAGCCTCCAGTGTTTAGAAAGCAGCAACCCATTCACCACCTCAGAGAATACATTCTTATGCAGGTCTTAAAAGTGTCCACAAGAAGTTTAAAGATGCACACACGTGTATGTGTGCACATACATTCTTTACTGCTTTACCATAGACACTTTTTGGAAAACAATTAAATAAAAAAAGAATGGGGTGTAGCTAAAGGACCAAATGACCCTGGCCAGCATCATAAACCATGGTCTCAGCCTCCAGTCTCTCCTCTCTGGTCAAACAAGAACATTAACACTCTCTGTTCACACATGGGTATGATGCACTTTGATCCATTCATTCATTTGGCTGTCATAACCCCCTCATCCCTTACCCCCTCCACTCCCACTGATCCCCTCTCTCTCCTCCTCCTCTCCATTCCTGCTGGTCCCCTAAGAGTTATGGATGTAGCTCAGTAGCAGTATGCTTCCCTAGTATGCACAAGGCCCTAGGTTCTATCTCTAGCACTGACCATAGAGGCCTTTAAAATGTTCCTCTAAAAAATGGAATAAAAACTAAATGATGTAATTTGAAACTGCAAATGTATCATATAATTACAAACTATTATTTCTGTACACTAGTCATACAGGATCCAAAGCAAAGAAGAAACACACAGCCAACTATAACTATAAGACATACATCAGTATAAGTGTGCATCTTAGACCAGGTACTTCAAAGCACCATGCATGGACAAAATGTTCTCAAGTCAGTCACTTTACAAGACTGCCTGTTTGCTTGGGTTCACTAGGTATCTGCAAAAATAAATAACAGTATTCCCCTTCATCGTCCAGTTCCATCTTATTGGGCCGACTTGACTGTTTGTCTTCGCCTTCTCCTTAACTGCCATTCCAGGTGTGGAATCACCCATTTGATATATAAAACATAGCTTGTACAAATATGACTCTCTCCTCTTCTATTCCACATTTCTTCCCTTTAATGAAAACTTGAAAATTTGCCTAATGAGAATGAGTACCTTCTTCCACTCCCCACAAATATCTTGCGTGCCTCAAGACTATCCACTGCTGAAGTCTTAGTGAATTAGCACAAGCAACCACTTGACCACAGATAGGCAGTTTTAGTACATGCCACTTCACCCGAGGTTCCTGTTTTCGGATTGCTGCCACTGTGCTCATCTGAGGGACCACTACAGCAGATGGAGCACGGACCATCACTGACAAAGCCACTGTCTTTGTTTTTAAAACTTGTTAAACTCTACACTATTATCCTTCCTAATAAATACAGAAGAATTCATCAGGAATGGCTTTTTGACAAATCACTTAAAAAAAGATTTATTTATTTTATTTTACCTGTATGGGTGTTTTGCCTGCATGCACAGGTATGTGCACCATATGTATACCTGGAGGGATAGATTCTCTGGAACTGGAGCTGCAGACAGTTGTGAGCTCCCAGGTGGGTGCTGGGAATTGAACCAACATCCTCTAGAGGAGCAGCCAGTGTTCTTAACTCCTGAGCCGTCTCTCCAGCCTCCAACAAATAACTTTTAAAATTTGTATGTTTGTTTGTATGTATGTATGTATGTATGTATGTATGTATGTATGTTTATACACATGTATGTACATACGTGAGAATAGGATTATGAGACGGGTCTTGCCTTTAACCCAGGATGACTTTGAACTAGAGATCTTCTTTTCTCAGCCTCCAGAGTCCTGGGATCTAAGTGGCACCACTACCCTGCTCTCTGCCTTTGTTTTGTTTTGAAGCAGGCCCTTGCTATAGAGTCAATAGTGGTCTTGAACCCACAGCAACCCTCCTGCCTCTACCTCCCCAATACTTGGATTCCAGAAGGGTACTACCACACCTGGCTTCCTGACTACTTTTTTAAAAAGACACAATGTAACTACCTTCTACTGAGAGTCATTCTCCCTGATCATCTTGGTTAACCAAGCAAGATCTCATTTGTAGGCTAACTCTTAACACCCCAATTGTACTAAGGACACAAAGCTTCACACAGTTCAAGGTCCTAAGCATGTCATCTACACTACCAGCCTGGAAAGTCCTTTAGCACAATGACTGTCATATTCAGTGTGGATTTTTCGTAAAATGTAATTTGGTAAATGAGTGCAATTTTTCTAGAGATTAAAGGCTATAAAATAGAAAACTTGATATAGATGATTTATATAACAGCTTTAAATTCTTATTTTCAAGTATGTTTATGTTTTCCAAATCAGGATGGAAAGGTTATTTGTGGTGATTCAAAATGACACTGATTTGTTTTCTGGAAGAAAGCATATTAAAGGGCTCATATTTTAAAATGATTTGCTTTAAGATGACTCATACTCCCTAAGTTAACAAACACACCCTTAGCATTCTGGATATTGTAAAGGAGGTAGCTCAAAGTCACCCCAAGATGGAGCCAAAATAGTATATTTCACATTTGAAAGACACTCACGACTTTCTCCCTGTGTACAATTTTAAGACAGAACATTAAAGGGAGAGCTGTTCTATATGCAGAATATGGAGGGACACATGCAGTGGTATTACCTTCTTATGGAGCATAAACATCCTGCCTACACAAGTATACACAGGCCGTGAGCCCCACCTGAGGTACATCAGACCAGAAGCCTTTTCTGATTTTCCTTTTTAAATTTGGGACTGTTTTCATATTTACAATAAAATATCTTAGGGACAGAACCCAACTGAAACACAAATTTCAATTATGTTTTACATAACTTATTCAGTGAGACTAGATGCAACTTGGGACAGTATTTTAAGTAACTGTAGCCTAGGAATGTGTGGTACTATGGAATTTTTCACTTGTGACACAGCAGTACATACAAGTTTTGAATTTTAAAACACAATGGCTCAAGGATGCTAGACCTTATTTTAATGTACAGCATTACTAATTCCAAAAAGCCTCATTTACATTATCTCATATTACATAAATGACCACAGGAAAACAGATACATCCTATTGTATCTGCAGATGCAGACACACATTCCTATGCATACACTTACACTAATAGGCTTTTAAGATGCCCTAATATACAGTGAGTCTTCATCGTTGGCTTTCAGTCCTTCCTAAAAGGGCACATGCAACCATTTATTGAGAATGTATATGCCAGTGTGGCTTTCCTCTTCCTCCTTTTTGATCCCAATTTAAACTAGAAAAGATAATTTCTGACTCTAACAAATGACCGATAGTACAGTTATAACCTGATGTAGCAGCATGCAAGCAGGTTCTCTCTCTCTCTCTCTCTCTCTCTCTCTCTTACACACACACACACACACACACACACACACACACACACACACACACAAAACATTACATACCTTCAAATTATATATTATAACACAGCCTGACTGGATTACAAAATCTGTAAAGCATGTCTTCTAGTAGAATGCTTGCAGGTTGGAACTGGGGGCCAGATGTAGATTTTACAAAGCAAATGAGGCAAGAAGGCACTCGGGCATCCATGCTTCCTACCAGAGCCCACCAATTCCAGCCAGTGTCATGTCACCAGTGTTGAGTAAGCAGCAAGGACAGCATATCACTAGATTGATACAGAATACTCAGAAAGAGCTACTATTTGAAAATTGCTTGTTTGGTAAGTGACTGATCTGAAGTAGCAGGTATGTTAAGGAAGGAGAATGGCAAGCCTAGTAAGGAAGGCCATTCACATTCTCTTGAAGAATGACATTAACTATCTTTTCTAAAACTTTATTAACTCTATAAGCACAAATAATTTCAGTGGTAAAATACAACATCAACACAATGATAACAAAGATGTGGGGTATAATTTAGGCTCAGCTGCCCAATAACCAAACTTTCTTGAGCAAATTACTAATTTTCATGAACCTCGGTTTCTCTGATCAACCACCCAGCACGGTTGTAGGGACTGCAAATGTCATGTGAGCAACTTCTCTCTGTGCCCTAAGAAGGAATTTTGCCCTCTGCAAACCTGACAACGGTGAGGAGGGGCACACCTGAGCAAAGCTGGAGTGGGAGAAAGCCCAGCTGTGGTGGATCAGGGGACCAGAGGTCTAGAGGTCCTAGCTGACTAAATGTTACCACAAGAGCTGTTCTGAGCAAGAAGCAGAGAAAGGAAATGAGAAAGTGTCCTAGTAACTACACAATGATTAAGAGCACACAACTGAAACACGCACTATACCTGTGAGCCTGTATCCAAGGGAATGTGCACAAATAACACAAGCCAGCATCTGAACAAATCAATGCTGTTTTGCTATCTTCTCTACTCAGGATAATTAAAAACTCATGAAATTTCAATGAAAAGTGACTCATTTGTCCAAACGGTTCTCCTTTTTAAACTGGAAAATGATATATACTAAGTTCCAAACACCAGCTACGGCTAAGGGTGTGACTCAGTGGAAGATAAAGCTCTGGGTTCAATCTACAGCACTAAGAAGGTCACCAGCAACAGCAGCGTCTTGGGACCAGTGTTTACAGCTGAGGATGAACCAACCACATCAGTCTCTTGAACTGCAGATCGTTAAAAGCTGGGGAAGACTGACTACGGCTAAGTGTGCTGCTCCTCAGTACCCCATGGTCCCTGTAGCCCAGAGTTCCATACGGAGCAACTCTTCCCTGAGGACAGACTCAGAAGAGCCCATGTGTTTAAGGCTGTCTCATGGCAGAGCTGCCACAAGATGGATCTTCATACAGTAGTGTCAAAGCCCCCATCATTCTGTCTTGATGTTAGAAATTCTTCAGGACTAGTTATAACTCAGTTGTAACTTTTATTATTTTTTGTAAGTCTACAAGTCTATTCACTATCAATTGTAACTAATTCATCTGCAGGCTCTTACCTTTTTTTTTTTAGTTTAAGATTATTTTATATACATGAGTATTTTGCTAGAATGTATGTGTGTACAATATGCATGCTTGGTGCTTACAGACATCAGAAGAGGGCTTTGGATTCCCTAAAAGGAGAGTTATGGATGACTGTGAACTACAATGTGGATGCTGAAAAATCAAACTCAGATCCTCTACAAAAACAAGTATCCTTAAACAGTAAGTACATCTCTCCAGCCCAAAACTTCATTATTATCCAATGCATAACTCTATTGAAAACTATGTTTTTGTATTTCTGTTTGTAAAGGTCTGGAAAAACTTCCTAATTCCAACCATTTAGTACAGACTGTGAGGCTGTGAGAATGAGCGTGGCATCCTAAGTTACTGTGTTTGTCAGTCTGCCTCATTTTTATTGTTTCCCTTTGATGCTGTCTGGAAAGGTTCGTGCTCTGTAAGTTTTCATGTTAGCCTTGCACTGACATCAATCTTCCTGCTCCGGCTCTCATAGTTACAGGCATGTGACCATACCCAGATTATATTCTTAATCAGAGTAAAGACATGCCTTTTTTGATACCTTTTCCTGTTTCCCTAACTAAAATTAACATATGTATATTTTAATTTTTATTTCAAAAAATTAAAAATAACTAATTTATTGACTATATGCATACATGTGTATGTGTGCCATGTTGTAGTCAGAGGACAACTTTTTGGGAATTGGTTCTTTCCTTCTACTCTGTTGGTTCCAGGGGTGGAACTCAGGTCCTCTGACTTGGCAGCAAGCGTCTCTATCCATTAAACCATCTCACCAGCTTCAAATCCTTATTCAAAACAGAATACCCTTATGGCTTAGGCCAAATTTATCTACTTATCTACTTAGCTAACATGCTGAGCCCCCACCATGTGCTAAGGAAAATTTCTAGTTCTAGACACAGGATGGAGCACACTGTGCCTATTACCCTCAAAGAGAAGCAGGTCTGGCACAAAGTCCTGACTGCCTTGGTTGAAAATGGCCTTCATTCCTTTGAGCTTACACTCTAGGTGAGCAACCTTACTTGGTAATGATGACATATGAAGTGCATGTAGCCACTGCATCAACTGCTAAAATCAGAACTTCAGCTTTCAGGGACAGGGTGGCATGTATCTATGTTTCTTACTGAAAATTACTTCTCACCCAATAGCTGTTCAAACTGTTGCACTGATTGAAATGCAAGAAAAAAATGAAGAGTGCCTGTATTCTGCATTATGGTACATTTATCTTCCACTCAGAAAAAGTATTTACAATGAAAGATTGAGGGCTGGATTGGACTAAATGAATTTCTGTCAGGAACTGTCTGCTAAAGCCATAAATAGAGAAAGCCCTTGGACAAATCAAGAGACTAGAAAAGCTTCATCACACAGCAAAGGGCTGAAGCAGAGAAGAAATAAAAAATCTAAACTAAACCCACAATTTGAAGTTTCACTTTCATTTCCAAAGAAGGGAGGGAGAAGCCATTGTTCTTACTGCTAAGCTGCTGAAATACAGCCTAATTAAAAACAGCCTTAGAAAATATAGACGTTTTGGGGGAATTCTAAATAGGCAACATACTAACCTCATTAATTCCTCCACTTTATCATCTACATCTAGGTCCTCTTCTGAGGCTTCAAAGCTATACGACCTCTGACCCATGCTGTTTCCATGGTAGCGAGATGGTGACATCTTCCCATTGGATGTGGACAATCGATCATTGTTCTCCCTCCCATTTTGATTGGTAGTGCAAGGCAGTGGGGAGGTATCATAACTGTTGCTGGGTGATGGGGACATTCCCGAGTGCTGGGTCTGCGTGGAAGCTGTGGCTGTAGAGGAGGATGCTTGAACATTGTTGGTACTGTTCCCATACGAGCTTCCCCCATAGCTGGATCTCCTTCCAAACTTATCACTATGCTCTTGATCAAGACGGTCCAAAGTTTCTAATGCATGAAGAATTTCATGTTTGGTCATTCCGGTACGCCGAAGACGTTGGAGCAGATCTATCTGTTCTATGGTAAATCTGGGTTCATCTGTATAGTGAGACATGGTTTCCAGCAAACTGGAGGGAAAAGAAGGAGGATAAAGAGCTTTTATTGTCAACTAAAAAAACAATTTTATCATCAAGAATCCTCAACTCCACACGAGCTACTGAATATAAAATCATAAGGAATAGGGAGATGGCTCAGACAACTGGCAAGCTTGTTATGTAAGCAGGGGTGCCTAAGTTCAACCTTTTGTACCAGTGCAAAGGCTAGAAACAGCAGCATATGCCAGGCATCCTAGCACTGGAGATGTAGAGACAAGAAGACCTTGAGGCCTTGCTTACCAGCCAGGCAAACTAATCAGTGAAGCTCATCATCAGTGGGTTCAGTGAGAGACCCTGTCTCAAAAAATGAAGTGGAAAGCACTTGGCAAATACACATTATGTACACTTCTGACATCCACGTGCATTCATATACATTTTAATAACACACACAGAGATATATACAACAAAAAATTTAAAAGACAAGCCCTGATAGATTTTTTTTGTTTTTGTGAAATAGATTGCTACAAATCCTGAGTTTAGTAGAAGCGCATTAGTTATAACATAAAACCCTACTTATAATAGAATAAAATTTGTTGTTGTTTTGGTAATCAGCCAAAATTTGGAAGCAAAATGTTAATTATGCAAAAAATACCAATTCATCGGGTAAAGTACATCAGTGCATCAGACCCAGACAATGTGATAATGTACAGGGTGGAGACTGAGAACCGTACATACAACAAGACATCAAGCACTGAGTCTTATTCTTAGCGCTCTGGTGAGCAGCATGCTCTCTAAATAGATCCCTCATGTGTGTACAGCCAACTGGAGCTATGCATGCCTCGGAAAATTGGTTCTACATGTTTCTACCTTAACTAGCACAAGACACTATAGCACAGCAGAAAATGTTTTCTTAGAGAGAAAATTAATTAATATTTTGTTTGAGACATTAGCCCAGTAGTTTTCAACCTGTGGGTTGTGACCCCTTTGGAGGTCAAGAATCAGAAAACATAGATATTTACATTACAACTCATAACAGCAGCAAAATTACAGTTATGAAGCAGCAACAAAAATAATTTCATGGTTGGGGTCACCACAGCATGAGGAACTGTGTTAAAACATTAGGAAAGGCGGAGAACCACTGCATGAGCTGCATCATAAAAAGGTTCTCTCCTTGAATTACTTTTTAATAAAAGTTGACTCTTAAAAATATTTATGTGAGCTGGAGAGATGGCTCAGCAGTCAAGAGCACCAACTGCTCTTTCAAAGGTCCTGAGTTCAATTCCCAGCAACCACATGGTGGCTCACCATCTATAATGAGGTCTGATGCCCTCTTCTGGTGTCTCTGAAGAGAGCAATGGTGTACTCACATATATAAAATAAATAAATAAATCTTTAAAAAAAAAAAGATTTCTGTGTTTGTCTTTATTATTCTGTATGTCTGAGTGTTAATCCACATGTACATATGGGCACCACAAGCACGCAGTTCCATAAGAGGGCAATGGATGTCCTGGAACTGAAGTTACAGTTTTGTAAGATGCCATGTAAGGGTTGAGGACCTAACCTGGGTCTTTTGCAAACACAGCAAGTGCTCTTAACTGCTGAGCCATCTCTCTAGCTTCTAAAATCTAGTTTTTGAACTCACGAGTTTTGAAAGTGATAATCATTTTGTTTTAATTTGCATTTTCTAGTGACAGATATGATCAGTGATATGGAATAGCCTCACAATAAGCGATTGCTAGGAGAAACAGAGGTCAAGAAATTTCCTTATCCTTTACATGTGCTCTAGGCCAGTGCCCCAACCCTGCTGGAGAGCTTACTATTTCTTCATCCCTCTGCACCCCTCAGCTGGAAACCCAATTGAGCAGTCACTTACTCAGAAACTGAATGAGAATTTCTTATGACATAACATCATCTAGCCCTCACAGCAATTCTGTGGTAGACACAATTTACTTTGTTTTATTTTACTGTTTTATTATAAACTGTTAATTATTTTTCATCTTCATAATTACCTTTCCTTGAAAATAAATAAAAGGCCTGTTTTGGTTGGTCTCTTCAGTTCTCATCCAATCAAGATACTTCACAAACTTTAAGGACTATTTATCTATGTGCAGGAAAGTTAGCCACACATTTTTCAACCTTGTTCAGTCAGAGCAGACAGTAAGTCATGTGCCATTCTTCACATGAATGCCTCCCTCTATATGACACAATACTGTCTATTAGTATAAAATTACACAGCATCTGAAATACTTTACACCATTTAGATAATTCAACAATTGGAAACCACTTTTATTCTAAACTCATAAAGGGGGAAATAGGGTCCACCTATCACTTTGATTGTCCAGAACACCTAATCATTTCTAAACACACGTTCTTACTATGTTTTGTACTAAGAGCAGTCTCTTCTGCCAAGAGGTCTAAGGGAGAGGTCATAGTCACCAGGACCAAATGGCAACTTAGGAGAAAGACAAGGGCATCTAGAGCAGGATCACATCATGTACATGGCACAGAAGACATGGTATGTCACTAATAAAACAGACACACACACACATGCACACACGTGCATACACACACACGCACACACACACAAACACAAATGATTAGAAGCTCTCAATGTGCACCAATATACATGGCAAGATATATTATGCCCGTTTCCATTTGTACCTGTCATAATTTACCTAGTGTAAGCATGGCATCATAGAAGTACAGCAGCAGATGACATAATGGTCATCTAACACCATAATGCCAGCAGAGCTTTTACAACAAAAGAAGATAACATGGAGGGCCCAAATTACTTTTCTCATGCACAGAGATCACTCATAGGATAAGTGAAAGTTTTTGCTTTTAATTACTAATTTGAATTCAGGCTCCAGCTAACAGTAATTGAAAATAATGTGAGAATTTTAACACTCAAATAACAAAGCAAAAATTAAAATACAAAAGAACAATTCAGTTCAGGACTTATGGCTCAATTCCTAAATTGATACTATAAGACCACAGTACATCTTGAGACATTAACTGTATTTTGTAATAATACCTAAAACATTTCTAGATAAGCCACAAGGCCCAGGACATATATAAGTGATATTCTGTAGATGGACAACATAAAAGTCTAGCTAAGCATTCAGAGATGATTACTTAGCATTGAAATCACAGAGGCAAAAATGACACGAATTTTAAAGCATCGATAGTTAAGGTTTTCTTGGTGGCAAACAAAATTTTCTTCCAGATTACTTCTGCTGTTTTAACTTTCTGTTCAGAATGACCAGGCAGAACTCATTTTGCCTTACATATGTGGCCACTGTAGGATGATTCAAAACATTCTAAGCCTAACTTACTATGTATATAAAATGCATTACTCCCTACCATCAAAAAGAGTGATCACTTTAAAATAAGAAAATAACATATAAGAGTACGTAAGAAATGTTTTATAGAGAACTGAGCCTCATAGTAGGGTAAAATGATTTATAATTGAAATTATTCGGTAAATTGACTAAAACCTAAGAACAGTCTATGATTAGAAACTGTGGTGTAAATGCCCTTCTCATAATAAAGGATTTTGTGGAAAAAAAAAAATTACATTCCAACGTGTCAATCACACTTCAGTATTTTTTTTTAATTAGCATTGACTGGCCTCCACTTCGTGCAGTTTGGAAAAAAATCTGTTATGCAGCTTTGACATGGTTTCAGACACTGCCATAAAGTGACAAACACGTCTGTAAGACACAGCAGAGCTGATGACCGTTGCCTAGAGTACTCTGCTCTGCTTCAGCATTTCTGAGACGGAGTCTTGTACACAGTTCAGGCTGGCCTCAAACACACTGACTCTGCCTTCATGTCCCAAGTCCTGAGATTACAGGCCAGAGAATACTAAGTCTCATCATCATCAAACTCCTGGATATGGGAAACCAGAGTCAACACCTACCCACTTGAGAACTCTCCCTTCTTTCAGGGATGTCACTGGAAACCTCCCCAGACACTGTAGTAAGCTGCTGACTACAATGCCTGGCCTTCAAATTTTCAATGGTGGCCCACGCCTTTAATCCCAGCATTTGGGAGGCAGAGGCAGGCAGATTTCTGAGTTCGAGGCCAGCCTGGTCTACAGAGTGAGTTCCAGGACAGCCAGGGCTACACAGAGAAACCCTGTCTCGAAAATCAAAAACAAACAAAATAAAACAACAAAACAAAAACCCCCAAATTTTTAAACAAACTCAAAGTTTGGCAGACACCTTGAACACGCTGACATTTCACCTGTGAACCAGCACTGCCCTCCAGCATCGGTGCTCAAAAAACAAAGCACCAACAAAAAACAACAAAACCCAACACCTTACTGCAGTTCTCATTTGGCAATAACTTCTTTAATGTTTTGCTTTCTATTTAATTGAATTAAGTATTTTAAAAATTGTGACTATCATATATGTATACAATGCACCAACTACTCTACTCCTCTCTATGTGAGTTCAAGGCTCACCTGAGGTATAAAGCAAGTTCCAGGCTATTTTAGACACAGTAAATCCAGTCTCAAAAAAAAGGGGGGGTAGGGGGAGGATAAAGAAGAAAAGGAAAGGAAAAAAGCAAAGAAAGCAGCAGGCAGGCATGCAAGCAAGCAAGCGGGTTGGTGGGGAGGGCAAAGTCTCAAAGATAAAGTGCCTTTCCTAGGGCACTCAGCAGACTCAGGACAACTCCTATCATCTGGCTGTCTTCCAAAGCCTTTTCACTAAGTCACAAGAGTTAATGTGGGGCTGGGGAGGGGCTCTAACAAAAAACTAACCAACAACGACGACAACAACAACAATAATAACAAGCAATCTTAATGCTTACTTATTAGATTATAGAACTGTCAACCAAAACAGTAGAAATTTAAGTGAAACAGATTCTACCAAATTTTAGAAATTACGTAGGCTCAAGGCACTCTGCACTAGCTGCTAAAGATACACTTAATGAGCTAATAGGCCCTTTATCTTCTCTAATTTCTGAAATTCCCGGAATACTTTTATTCTGAGGTCTATTTCATATGAACTAGTGGTTACAGTTCATATTCCAGCACAAAAACACTCTTGAAACAATAGCACCATCTCCATTTGCATCTCTCTGCCTTGACTCTAAAGAACAGCCAGCAACTACCTTAGCTAACCTGCAGAACTATGTTACCACAAGCAGTAGGAAGAGAGAAATGCCTTGGGTGTCCTTAAGAGTTTGCATAAAAAACATTAAGAGAACATTCTTTTTAATATTCTGCTTATCCCTAAGAATGCAACAAGAGTTCTAAGACTTAACCATCTACCTCACAAACTTCTAGGCTATTAAACAGTTAAAAATAATAAATATGAGGCTGGAGAGGAGGTTCAGCAATTAAGAGCACTTGCTGCTCTTGCAGAAGTCCTGAGCTTGGTCTCCAACACTCACATGAAAAAAGCTAACAAACCACTGCAGTTCTGAGGATCTGATGCCTCTGGCTTCTATGGACAACTACACTAATGCATATATACACATGCACATAATGAAAATAATAAATACAAACACTTTATATTTAAATGAAAAAAATGTCAAAACACAATGTTAAAAGATGGTAAAAACAAAAAAAAGAAAGAAAGAAAGAAAGAAAGAAAGAAAGAAAGAAAGGAAAGAAAGAAAGAAAAGAAAAGAAAAGAAAAGAAAAGAAAAGAAAAGAAAAGAAAAGAAAACAAAAGAGCTCCCAGGTTTAAAACCTCATACTTATTTACCTCGATGTCAAAGAGATAAACCATTTGAATATTTTTTTAAAAGTTTCTTTGCTCTTGGGCTGGCAAGATGGCTCAGAGGGTAAAAATGCTTGCTGCTAAGCTGATGACCCGAGTTTGATCCCACATGTTAGAAGGGAGAGAGTACCACACTGCACCAACCTGTCCTAACCTCCACACACAAGCAAAGCAAAATCAACAACCACCCCTAACACATAAAGAAACAAATGCCACTTAGAAGAATTATTTGAATTCTAAAAGCATTTGCTGTCAAATCTGAGTCACAATCCTAGTCACTTATCATTACTAAAGTGGCTGACAGGCTGAGAGTTGGAAGTCACATACTTACACCACTGGAAAGGAGCTGAGCATACTTTACATGAGGCAGATCAATGGCCTTTCCAAAGATGGCCAGCCTTATTTACCATTCTGTAGAATAAAGACAGAAAATTGAGAAACAATTATATAACTCAGCATTGAATAAAAAGTTTCATTATGTAATTTTAAGGTATTAAAAGTTAACATTGGATGATCTTTCTTTTTTCAAAATTATTTTGTAATTCTGAAATGAAATATTGAATTGGAGCAAAACTTAAACAAAACCAAACAAAAATACAGAAAAATGACATTAACAGTTTTCCAAATGATTCCCTCGGGGAATTAAAAAACAAAAAATCACCCAATTTAACTTGTTATCGGGAACCACCCACAGAAGCAGATATAAACTTGCAATGCAATGCAGACATTGTAATGGCATCTATCAAACTCCTAACTGGAGATTAAGCCTTGGCCTTCATCCATGCCAGGCCAGTGCTCGACTGAGCTGTCTTGTAACCTATGAAGCCTTTTATTACAAAGCAAGCAAGCTAAGTGTAATGCTAATCTTGCTGCTAGGTGGACTCCATTTCTGTGAGTGTCAACTGTCACAACTATAAAAACAGGATAAAAGGGGAAGCTGGCACACCTATCTTCTGATTTGTTCTGTTAACTGTTGATACACTTCTACCTTCTTCAGTTCTGACCAAAGACACACACACACACACACACACACACACACACACACACCCCTATTCAGAGTCCAGGAATCAAAGGTCAAAGACTGAATTTATTAGCCATTTCAAACCTTAATCTGTAGATAGAGACAACTTTTTCCATAAATGACAGGTTGAAGATTATAAATTCGTCAGCCTCCAACCTTTCACACGTGCTGACAGACACCTTCCTATCACCATGGACACACAGAAATAAAGAAACTAATAAAAACAACAGCAAAACAAGAACTAAGCCATAATGGTGGTACAGGCTTTTAATCCTAGCACTCCGGAAGTAGAGACAGAGATCACTGGAAATTCAAGGACACCCTAGTGGACCAGTGAGTGCCAGGTCAGTTTTGAACTAGAGATCCTGCCTCAAAAACAAAAACAAAAAACAAACAAACAACAAAAAAAACAACAATAAAAAACAACAACAACAACAAAAACCAAAAACCAAGGGTTGGGAAGGGAGTTCAGGGTAAGGTGCCTGCTACACATGCATGAAGAACACAGTTTGATCCCCAGTATCCATGTTAAAAACAAAACAACAAAAATTAATAAATTAAATAAAAACAAAATAAATGTAGTCAATAACAATTAACTAATTAGCTAATTAATTAAAACAGGCCAGGCAAGGAGGTGCTCTGGGGAAGTGAAGGTGGGAGTATCTCTGGGGCTTGCTGGTCAGCTAGGCTAGCTAATTAGTGAGCCCCAGGTTCTTAGAAAAATACGGTGAGGACGAACACTTGACGCTCACCTCTGGCTTCCACATCTACTTATATACACACAACCATGCACACACAAATATACAGATACAGAGGTGAAGAGAATAAATTAGGAAAATTTGCAAACATGTTGTAAACACAGGAAGTATCCAGAACTAACTGCTTAATGCCCACAACACACATCTTAAAACAGTTAGTAAGTTTGACACTACACCACCCTGTGCCTAAGGTTATTTTTACATAGATTCCAAGCCTCATCATTTTCACGAATAATTCTTAGCAAACTTCAATATCTGGTTTCCAAATTCAGAAAAGATTAAGCCACAAAAACTTTAAAGGTAGTTAAGTATAAAAAAGTTTGTTCATAGAATTAAAAACAATAAAAGCCAGTTACCTGAATTTAAAAAAAAGAAAACTATTTATTTACAGATACACAGAACAAAGCTGCTTCTCGAAATTGCTGGTGTTTATGATCTGTGTTTAAAAAGGAAGCAGACTATGACATATGAGTATTTTCCAATCATTTTGGGGAGCTCAGGATCAAACCTGGAGCTCTAACATGCTGACTCCACTCAACCACTGCCCATCTCCAGCCTGAAGCAATTTTTTGTTGAAATCAGGACAATTAAAAGCTTATGCTTTAGGACATTAATCAGAGGTGTTTCACTTATATCAAACATTTTTCCTTTGAACAGTCCCAGATAAACATTGCCTTCTATATTTAGCATCTATCTGAGAGGCAGATGGTAAGTGTGGGGTGAAGAACGGATGGTGACATGTGAGAAGGCAGATTCACAGATACAGAAATTTTAAAAAGCATCATGGTTAGAATAGGCCTTAGAGGGTTGGGGATTTAGCTCAGTGGTAGACTGACTGCCTAGTAAGTGCAAGGCCTTGGGTCTGGTCCTCAGTTCTGTGGGGGAGAAGAAAAAGTAGACTAGTAGGGCTATTCCAAGTGGCTCATGCCAGCCGTCCTACCACTTGAGAAGACCAGCTTGGACCACAAGTGAGTTCCAGACTAGCCTGGGCTACACAGGGAGACTCTGTGTGCCCTCTAACCACTACCACCAAAAATATGTAAAATACTAATACTAATTTCTCAAATAATTTCTCTGGGTAGTTTCAGACTATAAACTTAATGACTATTCTCTCAATCAGATTCACTGAGTAAAGGCTTTACGTGAACCATTTATTGAAGTTCACAATCACCTGAGAAACATTAAGACACTAGCTGCCCAAGGTCAATCAATTTTTCTTACAGAATTACAGGCTTCATATTCAAACTATAGGGTTAATGACACCATTATGATTTCTGTATTGTTTCTCTGGCGCAAATGTTTCACTGTAATAGGTGCTGTGAGATGCACTGAGCATGTTCAGCATCCATGATTAAACAGGCATGTCACAAGCCATGGGGATTTTTATTCTGGAAGAATTATTACACACACTACCTGTCAAGATCTTATAGCCTTTCTGATACTTATGCTGCTTCTACCCCTCCAGTGGCAAGAACACTTCATAGAGATTGTAAAGTTGCTTCTTGTCATTTCAACCCACTCACCTGACTTGACAGATAGGGACTAAATTTCTGTCCTCTCCTTTCTTTCACACACAACATTTAAAAATATCAGCATAACATTTGCAAATAGCTTTCAGGCTAGGCATTCCCATGGCTTTCTCAGTCAGCCTTGCAGGGTCTTCTTTCAGTGTGGTGATAGGGCTTCTCTAATGAGCCTGGCTCCCCAGACATAACTCAAGACTGTACTGTAATTAAGGAGAATACAGAGAACTAGGTTCCCTGGTCCTGGGAAAATCACACAAGATACTCTGCCCCATAGAGTCTTTTTGTGTATTTTTCAGATAATGTATAGTTCATTTGCACAGTCACTGAGCAAACACCCATGGTACAATTATACTTCTTCTCGGTTTCTTTTCTAAGTCCCTTAAATTTTGCTAGATAATCCCCAGGTATATTAATACACACTATCAGAAGAATCCCAGAATTGCCATATGCCTGCCACAGACTCTGTGACAATGCAATAGTACAGAGATTACCGGTCTTGATAATGGTACATGTCATTCTAGAACCATTGTCTGTCAGAAACACACAGACATCTTTAGAGGAGAAAATCCAAGTTAACCTAAGACCTACTAAGCTCAAAGTTGAAGAGGTAGGAGGAGGCCAAGATGATTTTTGAACAGCCTCCAAAGTAATCTTATTTGGAAACTGCTACTGGCTTAAAGGACAATGAAAACTATAAAATAACACAATGTCATGTATCTTAGGTGGAATATAATATTGCCTGGGGATAAAGGTAAATTGGGCCTAGCATTATCAAAATAACCTCTTATGGGTCTGAGGATGTAGCTCAGTCATACTGTGTTTGTCTAGCATGCTCAAGGCCCTGAATTCAAATATGAGCACTACAAATGCATATACCCGGAGTTTATAAATACACAGGTATATGTATCTATGCTGTAATATAAATAATTCCAAGATGAATACTTAACACAATTAAGTTACCCATCATTAAAAGTAAATTAGACAGCAAGCACCTAAGACATATCCACTTCAAAGGAATTAATATCAGATATTGGACCAGGTACCTTAAATGTTCCCAAACTAGTCTCTAACCTTTACTTATCACACATAGTGAATACCTGCCCCAGCCATTCATCTCCCTGGCCCTTCTGAAACACAACACCTCCCTCCCAACCAGGGGAAACTCTTTTATTTATAAGACAGCCAATGCACATTACCGTATTCTCCTAACATCTTGTTACAGGAGCCTGTACATGTAACTGTATTCCTTACTGGAGCAGGAGCTTAACAGCAAGGACTGTTTCCTATTCACTGGACCAGTCTCATTCTCTAATAGTATGCTGACTTAACGAACAGTAAACAAATCTTTGGTGCAGAAATGAAAGAAAATGCCTATTTTTAAGTCTCCTTCCATAAGATAGTCCTAAATTTCTAATTTGGAAAGCACAAAGAGTCCGTATACCAAAACTTAAAATATGCAACTGACCATTTTTTCAGACAATTAATAAGCATGTATTACTTACACATTATAGAGATAAACGAGTTTTGCTCTTAAAAGGTGGATAGTATGTGTTCTCAGAATCAACAATTTATATCTACATCTACACTACATTTAGAGCCAAACTGTGTTAAGATTAGAGGCCCCTGGAGTAGTTAGAACACTAAACTAGAATTTAGAAATGTAACAGCCCCACACTGTTTAACCCCTAATAGTCCCTGGAGTTCCCTAGAGCAGGAGAACTGAAAACCATGGGGGCAGAGCCCTCCCATTGTGATCAGTAACTTTATAAGTTGCTAATCTTTTATTTATTTTTAAAGATTTGTTTGTTTATTACGTATACAGTGTTTTCCCTGAACACCAGAAGAGGGCACCAGGTCTCATTATAGATGGCTATAAGCCACCATTTGATTGCTGGGAATTGAATTCAGGACCTCTTGAAGAGTAATCATCTCTTCAGCCCCAAATCACTAATCTTTTTAAAGAGACTCTCTTCTAATCTAAAACAGAATCCACTTCTGTTTGGCATATGCCTGGAATATTCTGATATTGCAATATAATAGTCTATTCAGGGAATCTATCTATCTATTGCTTATTCACTCATTTGAAGCCTTTACTTCACGGGCCGAATAAAATAACAGTCATCAGAGCAACACTTGTCACCCTAGACTGGTCAAAGATCCAAATGTCCTCTTAATTTTACACTTCCCTCAACCCAACAGTTTCTTAATGCTTAATCACAGAAATAATTACAAAATTAAAGAGTGAATTCATTAAGCTACAATAGGGTAAATCATAACTTCTTAAGACAGAACTGATAATAATGAACAGACAATATTTTCTACTCACCTCAGCTTATAAATGAAAAAACAGTCCTAATGCAATATACACAGAGCCCTTACTCTTAGCTAAGCCATAGCATCTGTCGGACAAAGGCAAAAACAAGGCTCTACAACTGTAAATACCTATCTTTTACAGGTCTGAAGTACCTCAGTAGAGCCCAGATGCTAGTCTCAAGATCATTACCTTCAAAAGAGTTAAGACTCTAGTTTCCAAGTCTCCATGGACAATAAAACCCTAAATCATTACTAGCAAATACAACTGGCCTATTCACCTATCTACTAGGTGAGGTGGCTCATGCTTGTCATCCTAGCACTCAGAAGGCTAATCTAAGAGGATATCGAGTTTGAGGCCAGCCTGGGCTACATAGCCAGATCCTGCTTCTAAGGGCAGCTTAGAATCACTAATTCTGGAAGTAATGTTGCTGAGTTGTATATCATATGGCTCTGATATTATCTCTGACATGAAAGTTGTACCAATAGCCTAGATTGCTTTTCACAGATTTAAAGGCCACTTTTTTTTTTTTGCTGAAACCAGTGACTCTTCAATAGAGCATGTGTGTGTGTACACACATATGTATGTATGTATCTATGCATGCATGCATGCATGCATGTATTATGTGTGTATATGTGAGCATGGGTGCATACGTGTGTATGTATGTGGCATGACCTTCTGATTTTAGGAGGCAAAAAACTTCTTATGTATTCCCCCAAAAGAATAGTGACTGATTACTTCACATCCAATAATCTTTCTCCACATTTTAACTCATCTTTTTCTTTACTGATAAACAGCCCCAAACTCCATCTTCCCAGGAGACTGAGACCTGGGATTCCCACCTCCATACTTGGCTACCTAGTAAAGACACATTTTTAAAAGTCTTTTTTACACATTATTTACTCTTATCTGTTTATGGTGGGAGTAGGGAAAATAGACTTATGCCATGATATACGTGTGGAGGTCAGAGAATAACTTCTGGAAGTAAGTTCTATTCTTCAACCATATGAGTCTCAGGGATTATACTCCAGTCTTAATGCTTGGTGATAGATGCCTTTACTGAGACATGTGGCCACAAAGACATTTTTTCTTTTAAACAAAACTTGGTTCAGTGACATGTATTATGTGGTGTGCAAAACTGGTCTGTCTGGTCATTAACACTAGTAGCCAGAAACCTAATTCCCAGGTTAATATTTACAATGACCTATACAATATATAAAAGGAAAACATTACAGATATTCAGACACTTTAAACATCAGCTGGAAATTTTGCTGAGTTTAGAGTAATTCAAATGCAGAATGAAGCCTTCCATGAAGCAACAGTTTCTGTTAATATATTTACTGAAATTTGCTGAGAAAAACTATACAACAAGCTAACATTTGGCATCCCTTTTACCTAAAAGTGTACGTTTAATGCTTCAAGTACTGTAGGCCATGTATTGGTCATTTATGCATTCAACAAACACTATCTAAGGACAAGCAAAGCACTGGGGAGCATAGTTATGAAAAAATACAAGTTCTGCTCACATAAAGCCTATAATCCTGCAGTGAAAGACACAAAGGGGTTAATATAGATTCCATGTCATGATAAGCACATAAGAGAAAAAGAAAGCTGGGAAAGAGGCTAGGACTTGCTGGTCATGAAACTACAGTCTTAAATAGGGTGCTGAGAAACTCTCACTGAGAAGTTAAACCTGACTAAAGACTAAAATAAGGAAGAGAGCAACCATGTAGATGGGGTAGAGGGAATTTCAAGATCTCGAGTCCAGAGACAGCCTATCAGGTTCAGGGCTGACAAACCCAAGGGTATGTGTGAACAATTAGAACACAGGCTAAGCATGAGCCCCTCCTAGCAGCCTAAGATTCAAAGGAGCCTATAGTTTCTACTTAGAAGAACAAAATACTTCCTTAGCTAAAAGAAAACTAACCACTTTCATGGGTAACACAGTAGGCAACCTAGTACATATTACTAAGGGCAGAATTTCTAATATCAATAGGTTAGCAGAGAACTTTCTTCTGTATATGCTCAGCACCTTAGAGAGCATCATCAGTCACCCTTAGACTAGCTTTAAAGCACAGCTGTCAATTTACTAGGTGAGTATGGAAGACAGAGGACCAGGGAATTCAGCTCTCCATGCACTACACGAGAATGAAGAGCTGGCCAGGTAAGATAAGATAGCACACACTTGTAATTGCAGTATTCGGAAGGCTGAGGCAAGAGGATCATGACCAGTCTATATAATAGACCCCATTTAAAAACAGAAAAGAGATAGGGAAGGAAAAAGCTTTGGAAAAAGATAACTTGAAATAAATCAGAAGAGACACCTCACAATAGCTACAAGT